>NC_044001.1:5422797-5722797 GCF_902150065.1 Myripristis murdjan
GGATGATGTGCCCCACGTTGGCTCAGGAGTTTGCCAAACTTTGGTCTTTGTCTATTTCCATCTCCCTAGCCTGCACACGTTCCCATGTTATTACCTGACCGTCGCGCACTCAAATTAATCGCCGCGCGCGCCGCTGCTACGGCCAACATCAGCGACTCGAAACGATAATCCTCCTCGGAGCGCTCTCTCCGCCGTGCAGGTACGAGATCACAGCCTGCACGCATAGCACCCCGAAGGGCTTAAAAAAAAAAAAAAATAAAAAAAAAAACACGCCCGGCTTTTAGATGATGCCAAGCATGATAGTGTGTGATGGCTCCCAGCAGGGGAGGCAATCAGGCGTGCAGAATCACAACACGTCTATTGTAACGTTGGGTTTTACATGGGCGAGGGCAGGAGGGGGGCAGAGAGCGGGGCTTCCTCTGTTATGGAGAGGGGCGCTCACACACACACACACACACACACACACACACACACACACACACACACACACACACACACAGGTAGAGGCTGTCAGAGCCGCCTGACCTCAGTTATTAGGCAGAGAGGGAGCTGTGACGCACGCACGTACGCACGAACCAGGGCATATGTGTGCATGTTCTCACACACTTATACAAACACACACACACACACACACACACACTTACCCGGGGTATCTCGCCTTGCATAAGACAGCTGGGCCCTCTCCAGAAAGCACCCAGCGCCTCGTCTCCCTGAACGCACCGCAGCGTGTAAAGTGTGTCAAAGACTCATTTCGAATAACTCTCACAGAAAGAAGAAGGAGGGGGGGAGGAGGGAGGAGGGAGGAGGAGGAGGAGGAGGGAGGAGGGGGAAAAAAAAAAAAGAAAAAAGAAAACAAACTCTTGGCCAGCGCCTCAGAAAAAGATTACTGTGCTGTGTTAGTTTCTTTTTTTGCGCAATATGGAGAGATTAAAGCAAACACAGTCGACGTTTACTTTGGATTGATCTCGGGGTGTTTCTCCGCCTCGAGAACAAAGGCGGAGGAACGCGCTAAGCTCAGCGAACCAGGCAGACTCCAATTAAATCCCCCTCGTAAAAAAAAAAATAATAATAATAAAATAAAAATAAACTAAAAAAAGAGAAGAAACCCACCACATTCACATAAACAATAAATGGGCCTTTTGAAACGTCCCCATTTGAAGTGACGAACACGCACAAAACTGCGCCGTGGTTCTGAGCAGATGTCGTGTTAACATGGAGGATGAAGCCGGGCACATCAGTGAGGAACCAACAAACACAAGAGCGGCTACACATTCTCCTCTCCTCTTCTTCTTCTTCTTCTTGTTTTTTTTTTTTTTAAGACAACAGGCCCTTTCAGGCTTTTCTCTCCTGGTTTCGTGCGTCCGATCGATTCAACTTCCCCGCGAGTTGTGTTTTCTCACCTCGCGTCTGAGAAGGAAATGAAAGCGGAGGAGAGCTGCTGTTGGAATGAAAGGCCCCGACGTGAGCGGCAGAGGAGGCTCAGGTGAAGGCACGGGCCAGAGCCGCCTTCATCAGGAAGAGGAGCTCGCTGTCACGAGGCGGAACACACGGCACGAACGGCACGGCACGCTTTAAACAACACATAGCAGCTTCAGCCGAGCCATCTGATTGGCCAAAAAAACCCACGTTGCCATGGCTACTGTTGTGCTAAGCAGGCGGCTAGTGAATGATTTCTCTTAGTTGTTCTTGTTATGGCCTTTTCAGCCATAGATGCACAATAAAAACCTTTTTTTAGTGTGATTTGGACACAATAATGATGCAACAGGCGATTATTATTGTAATATACACTACTCACAGAAAGTTAGGGATATTCGGCTTTCGGGTGAAACTTCAGGATGAACCTAAAATGCATTCTAACCTTTACAGGTGAACTTAATGTGACCTTCTGTAAACTTTTGAATGCACATGTCCAACTGTTCAGTGTTTCAGTACTTTTTGCACAAGTTGCTGTTCTCTAACAAGGAGCTTAACGGCAAAATTCACATCAGGTGTTTGATGCTCCAGCTCATCGAGGTCGTATCATTAGGGAATGGCTGCTGGAGACTGGGGTACCTCAAATGGAGTGGCCTGCACTTTCTCCAGACCTGCATCCCATAGAAAACTTATAGGATCAGCTGAGTCGCCGTGTAGAGGCTCGGAGCTCTGTACCCCAGAACCTCAATGTCCTGAGGGCCGCCCTTCAAGAAGAGTGGGATGCCATGCCTCAGCAGACAATAAGTCGACTTGTGAACAGCATGAGACGTCGTCGTCAAGCTGTAATTGATGCTCAAGGGCACATGACAAGTTATTGACACTGACATTTTTTGTTGTGGTATATCCACCACTGTTGTTGGCTTTTGTTTCAAGAAATTGTTTGAGATGAGGAAATCACCAGTGCATGCTTCTACTTAAATGCCCTACTTTCATGATATAATATCACTGTAGCGTGAACTTTTTACATTTTCCATAAATTTCACCCAAAAGCCAAATATCCCTAACTTTTTGTGAGTAGTATACTTACACATACAGTAGCGACATTGGGAAAATTGCCTTTTACAGAGTACAGTATCATTCTCTAATCACCTACTAGCTTCAAAATGATGCTTGTGCACCTTTTGTCTTTGTACATGAGGTACACGCAAAACTCAGATTTCCCTTTCACTGAGGTTGTGTGTATGTGTGTGTGTGTGTGTGTGTGGCCCAGGTGCCGCCGAGGTACCTGTGGGCTGAGCGGTGGGCAGCCTGGCCGGACTGACGGACAGAGGCAGGAGGAAGAAAAGCCAGAGTGAGCACCAGAGAGCCGTCATTCCTCTGGACGACGCGGCGAGGCAGAGAGCAGCGAGGCCCGACTCCGACAGCTCAGACCGCATCCTCCGTTCGCATGCTGTCCCACAGAACGGCGGCCTCGGACGCCGCGAGAAACCGTCCCAGCGACAACTCCCCGGCGCCGACCTGGAAACACAAGGATGAGGGGGAACAGTCAGTCAGTCAGTCAGGCGAGAGACAAAGATGAACGAGACAGGGTTAAAGCCAAAACTGTGCACAGAGAGGACATCGAGTACCATCAGGCCTGCAATCAGCCTGCCTCATCCACGAAATCCCACTCATGGCGCTTTTTTTTTTTCGCGATAAACCACGAAACAGAAGTCAGTCGTGAAATTCCAAATATGTGAGAGGAGATGAAGATAAAGAAAACAAGGCTACAAAATTGAACACAGAATATAGAAGCGCCTTCGGGTCTGCACACATACGACCAGACATTCCTCGCAGATTTCCAGGATTACGGCGGAAATCCCTCTTCACAGTTTTTTTTTTGTGTTTTTTTTCTCAGAAACCCTCTTGGAGCGCCCTGATCGCGCCGCGTTGGAGCAGCAACACCTGAGGCCGGCTCGATTGATGACTCCCGCCCTACAGGTTTCAATTAAGCGATCAATTAACCTGACCCGGCGTGGGCCCGGCGGTCCCGCAGCAGAGAGAAAACAGGACCAGGACCACATAATGGAGAGGAAAAAAATCACATTAGGCCGCGCTTCAACCCTAAAGAGCCTGTCATTCCTTCGGCGGGACTCTTTTCTGCTCGAGAGACTCTTCTGCATGGTTTAGCAACTCGACTGACATGAGTTCACTAATCTTTCTGCAGGACGAGGAATGCTGGAGTCTACAGTATCAGTTGCCCAACGTGCCCGGCGGGCCCGGGGGGAGGCGGGAGCGCGGCGGCCGCGGCGGCGGCCGCGGCGGCGTGCGATGGTTGGAGTGCTCTGTTCCCTGTTTGCTTAAGCTGGAATGCGAGCGAGGGCGCAGAGCCGCTGCGAGCGAGGTGCCCAGAAAGCAAAGAGCTGCACACACACAGAAACCCCCCACATGCTCAAACTGCCCACTGTTCGCTTCGACGGCGACGGCGGCGGCGGCGGCTCTGCCCGGCTTCACAGCGGCCTTCATAGCCGACGTAACAAGCCATTTAATCTCACAGTCAAGTCTTTTTTCTTCAAACACGTGAAAAAAAAAAAAAAATGTGCCAGACGGATGAGATAATCCCATTTGTTTCCAATGCAGAGCAGAATTACTCCGGGAACGAGTATAAATATGTTGAACAAGGCAGATTAACTCACTAGGGGTCAAGGAAGTGACACTGGATCCGAGAAGGTTGATTAGCATTGCAAACACTTGGGATTATCTCGTCCCACTGGCAGATTTTTTTACCTTGTTTGAAGAAAAAAATGAGCCTTTCGCAGCGAATGTAACCCTAAAAGACCTGCTCACACTGAGACTTTTTGCAGCAACATATGCAACCACTGAGAAAAAAAGGAAAAAAAAAACCTGAAACACACCCACATACACAAACTTTTAAGGCTTTGCTTGCACACAGAGAGGTGTATTGTACACACACACACTCTCCACAGAGAGGTTGTGTTGTCTTAAGTCTTAACAGTGCTGTTTTTCTTTCCCTCCGAGGACCTGTGACCCACTCCTTGCTCAGCACATACTGGAGCCCTGGCAGCGGCCGGCCCCGGCTCTGCGAGACTCTGTTTGCACATTATCACTCTTCCACACAGAAAACACCGAGCCGGGCCGGGGCCTGCTTGGGAAACTTCGCAGGACGTACAGGCAAAAAAAAAAAAAAGGGTACAGACACACACACACACATGCACACTCGCTAATCCAAACACTGCCACCGCACCTTCCACGCCGCATCGTAGCCTTTTATGTTCACTATATACACTCCAGAGATCGCCTCTTCTCCTCCTTCCCCCCCCATCCTCACCCTCTTACAACACCAGACGCCTACAGGCCGGCCTGGTTTGTTTACACAGCCCGATAAGGCCTGCGCTCTCCAGGCGTGGAGGTGGCTGATTGTAGGCCTCTCCGATTCGAAAGGGGGAGAAACTTTTTGTTTTCTCTGGCAGGTAGGCACGGCCTCCTCCAGGCAATAGAGCTGATATTGTATCTCGGGTAAGAAAGAGGCGTTCGTGTTTTACGGGTCGACTCTGAAAACCGGCTGGGGCGTCGGGGGGTTGTGTGTGTGTGTGTGTGTGTATGTAAAAATGAAGATGTGTTGGGGCAGGTACTCGCTCTGTTGATACGGCAGGCAATGAGCAGGAACAATAATTGATTTTGTGGACTGATTTCCTTGCCGGTTGTTGGGTAAGTTTAGTGAAGCCATGGATTTGACGAGCTGCCAAGTCCTCCAAAGTGATTGATGGGACTAAACTGAAACAAATTACACTCCTTTAGCAGAACATTAGGTTACTTATAACCCCTGTTGACAAAACGTTGCCTCTTTTTAAAAAACTGGATCCTCTGTGTTGCAGATGCTGAGGGATGGACTTTAAATCGGGGCTTTTCTCTCTCCAAGTGAATGTGCACCGCATTGGAAATGAACTCAGCTACCTAAAAAATAAATAAATAAATAAATAAATAAATAAAAAAAACATTTCGATTTCACCTCAGCCACTCGGATGAGAAAAGGCGAGAGAGAAAAGGGAGCCGGTATGGATCCAAAAAAAAAAAAAAGACCCAGCGTGGAGTTCAAAGCCTCCAAAGTGTTTTCATGCTAATATTTTCTCAAAGCATGAAAGGAAACACAACTCCACCAAAACCGTGGTTAATAATACATGCACATTAATCATGCAGAACTGTCTTCACGACGTAATAGCTCGGAGGCAGGAGGAGGGGGGGTGGCGGTGGCGGTGGGGGGGTGGAGGTGGGGGTGGGGTTTTAAAAGCAGGGTTCAAATCCTTGTCAGGTCTCTCCTCCCTCGGTGGGGATCAATGCAGGGCGCCGGTCACATGGCAGTCACACCTTGCAGCAGCAGCAGCGGCGGAGGGGAAAAAGGCGCTGGAGCTGCACACAAAACGTCAGGAAGCTTTAATAATTCAACTGCTATCAACAGCCGGGCTCGCATCGACTTTGTCATTTTAGGGAAAAGGGGATCAGAGGGTTTGAGAGAAGCAAGGGGCCAGATGAAAGGCCCCGGCCTGGTGGTGGAGACTCCTCAGAGATGTGCAGACACTCAGTGGACAGACAGACAGGCAGACAGACATGCAGACAGACAGACTGGAGGTAATCTCCTGTCCTATCTACCTGAGCACCCAATGTTCCCTCTGTGCTGTGACAGTGCTATTACCATCGTGTTATCTGCTCTGGAAAACTCGTCTCTTTCTCTTTGTACATCTATCTTTTTTCTTCTTCTCTCTCTCTCTTTTTTTTTTTTTTTTAAATCTCACCTTGTCTTTCTCTCTTTCTCTTATGTCTAACACCCCTCTCTTTTTCTTTTTTCTGTCTTTTTCTTCTGCCCTTTTTTTAAAATCTCACCCTCTGTCTTTTGTCCCTCCTCTCTCTCTCTCTCTCTCTTTCATTCTCTCTCCTGTCTGCTTATCACATCACCACCCTGTTTTTAAGGCACACACACACACACACACACATACACACACACACACACACACCCATCCCCTCAGGTGAAACGTGATATTGATCAGGTGAGAGAGAGAGCAGCACTCTAAAGCTGTCAGAGGCGCAGCTCTGACTCCAGATGCAAAGCGCTGGAGGCTGAGGGCTCTCTGCGGCTCACCTTGGGCTGACACTCCAAAACGCCACGGCTTGTCACATGTCCCGATCTGTCCCGAGAATTAAAAAAAAAAAAAAAAAAAAAAAAAAAAAAAAACACCAGTCCAGCACACCGGACCATGACTCATCCCTCCTTCCATGCGGATGGAGGAGGAGGAGGATGAAAACCAGCTCGAATAATCACGCATCTAAAAGCAACGCCACAGAAATATTGTCATTCTCATGCGGGAATTTGATCTTAACACGATACCAAAGCAGATAAAAATAACAAGTCCATTAAGGTCGCTATTAACTCTGAGTACCACAGGCACACTTAAGTCCCTGCATGAGTGCCTCAGGAATATTACAGCGACATCACAGGAAACAGAAATCCAATTAAGCGCAATAAGGTCTTACAAAGTCTCGTATAAACTCCAGTATAAAGCATAAACTCTTTATCGAGTGCTCCACACGCATATAATTCCCTACATGAATATTAATAGCGGCACATGGCATAAAAATGCCATAAAGGTCACTGTACAGCCTTCCTCTGAGTGTACAAGAGCACTACAAGTTTCTATGGGAATATCATAGGAATATTATAGAGCTGAAATAATGACATGACTGTAAACCCTCTGCTGCCACATACACAGTATACGCAGCTATTGGATTATTATAGGAATATCACAGGCGATAAAAATTCCCGATTGGGCATTACAAGGGAAACAACAAGTTCCTATAGAAATATCATAGGAATATTACAGCATCATGACCACACATAGCTATAAACTCACTACAAACACATGCTGTAAGTCGCTATATTGCAATAAGATAACAGGAGATGGCAACACCATAAAGAACAATAAGAGCTCCATAAACCCTCATAAGGAATATTACAGTGATTGAGCGTAGATGTGTGCACAGGGACGCTTAATAAATTCAACTTTCCCCGGTAAGTCAGTCGAGTTGGAGTCAATTAGTCCGAGGTTCACTTATTTAAAACAGAGAGGAAGAAAAGGCAGGGAATGCGACACGGAGCGCGGTGGTCTCAGGCCAATTTCAGTAATGAAAAGAGTCAATCAGACTCTAATTTGGTACCGAAACGTGTCTGCGGCTCGCCACTGATTGAAAACGCAGCAAATTGGCGTGCATATTTCTCGGGTCAATAGATACAATTAATTTGAAGCATTAGCGCAACTATTATCATCCCGGCGCTTGTTTCTGACTCCGAAATTTAATAGGCTAATGCAATAGAAGCCCCCAAATCTCATTTCTGCCCCCTCTCTTAGGACGCTATAATCCTGTAATTTTCTCTGGTGATGACTTTACACGGTGGGAGTCAAACGGAGGAGTGGAGGAGCTGAGAGAGTGGCCAAAACCATCATCTGAATCCCATTGAAGCAGCGTTTGAAGAGAGGATGACTGATCTGCTGCTGTGGGGAGACAACCGCATAGTTCATTCAAAGAAAAAAAAAAAAAATCTGCTTTCTGGAGAAACTTCAGACATGACAGAGGCATTAGGGAGTGTGGTTCTTTGAAATAGGTTGATATGTAATTCATATTTCAGCTCCTAACCAGGGAAGGCGTCACTGTTACAGTTATGAGAAAAAAAAAACCCTTTTACATGCTACAGGCATAATACAGGCAAAGATAATGACACGATAAATCAATACTCTCTCTGACAATAAAATGATACCATTTCACCATTTAATTGACTGATTGGTTGATTTGATTGATGATAATGACATAGCCGCACTCTAACCAAACCTCATTCATATTGGGCGCAGGCACATGCCTAATGGGCATCTCCAGCCTATATTGATCCAGCCTGTAGCCGTGCGTAATTTCATTAGTAACCACAGCACTGTGAAAAGAGCAAATAAAACAAACCAAGAAAAAAAAAAATCGCAGCTTAAGTCATTTAGCGTCAGATTCAGTCGTAAAGCCTATTGTTGGTCTTAACATAAATGAAAATGTATGCAATCGGCCTCATTTATTTCAGGATTTTCTGTAAATAAGTGACAATATATGGCAGGATAGAAGCCCAATAGAATTAAGAGACTGACTCCGATGTGAGAAAATGCTCAAGACAAGTTGAACTGGCGTTGGAAGCAAATGAAATGATGTCACCCTGCTGGCAGATATTTCTCGCTTATTCCATCAAAATAATATTTAAAACCCGATACAAAGGCAATGCGAGATCAGACGACTTGTTGGCTTCGCAGTGTGCGTAATTCCACCCACAGACACGAACCTCCGCCACACACGGAGCAGCCAGCATTAACGAGGTAACAGAAAACCCTGCGTGCTTCTCCAAACCGATGTGATAAAATGCGCACAGGCGGCTGCGTCCCTGCGGTGCGCCGGGACGCGCCGAGCTGCGCACGGACCGGTGACGGACGAGCCGCCCCCTCCTGCCTCTCCTCCTCACGCCACCTGTCCCATTCCCTGCCCGAAACCTGGTGATGCCTCCACGGCTTCCACATCCACACTACGACGTGGAGACTGCTGCTTAGCGCCGACAGACTGGAACGGCTCGCAAACTGGCCAACCTGTCCGACTCAAGATCCACAAGGAAGTGAATCTGTTTCTCTCATGCCTACTGCAGGGTCGGCTTAGCGACAGCCACGAGTTCACTGACTAATAAGGACACGAATGAGCCTTAGATTGATAATAAAGGTGAGAATAACATGAAAAATGAGAGTGAGAATGACGCGTATGTCGTTCTTACCACAAGTATGCCGTTCTGACACCAAATCTCAGCTTTTCAAATGCCAGTAAGCATTCAGCAGGGGAAAAGCCTTTATTCTCCAATAAACCTCAGAAGAAAAAAACCCAAACTACTCTTAAATCCGTCCTCGGGCTTTGCGTAGCAGTTTGGCGACAGCGAAAAAAAAAAAATCAGAAATCCTCCTTTACGACTTGACAGAGAGAGTCCTCAGCTCAGGCGCCGCCGCTCGAAAGCCAACTTCTCCACTAAATCCTGTTTTCCACTGCGGGCTGCTGTCCAAAGTGTCCGAAGTGTCCAGATGTCCCGAATGCGTTCATCCTGTCCTGCGCCGGGGGAGTGTGGAGGAGCTGAGCGGGACGCGGGGACGCGGCTCCTCTCTCCTCTCTGGCTGGGATACCAGTCGCTGTGCTTTGTCGCCTCGGATCAACCAACTCGGACTGGTGGCTCTCCTCCGCTGGCTGCCTGTGAAGTAGCAGCAGCTCCACGGCGCCGCTGCGAAGTCACGCACAATCAGAAACCACAGCACTTCCGGCCGTCGTTTTCAAAATAAAGTCCTTAGTGAAGCGCGCGTCACGCAACGGCTTTAGAATAAAAGTGAATAATATTAAAGGCCAAGTCAGTGGCAAATAAAAGGTAGGCTACGTGAAAATTTCCATTCAGACAACATATATACATAATCATATCAGACTATGCAAGATGTCATGTAGCCTCCTATACCATAATATGCATAATAGCCTACTGGCTCACATTAATCCATACCTAAGAATGCCTATTATCTTGTTAAAGTCAATTTAAGCCTGTTCCAGTGGTAAAACTGTCCCAGTAAAGAATTCCAATAAAATGTGAGCTTTTCTGCCTTGTGTCAAGTCATCCACGATAACCCCCCTGTGTTGCCATATTGAATACAGTCCTGCTGAAAATTCTTCATCCTCTCATGGCCATGCAATGCTTTTTGTCCTTTTTTTTTTTTTTTTTTTTTTAGCTATTAAAACTATTTTTACCTTTTACTCTTATCTTTGTGTATTTGTTTTAATCAATAATATTAATTAAAATATTGTAAATCTAATAAATTGAGTAAAACTTAATCATTTATTTTAATTTTGGGTGTATTGATTTTAATTTCCAAGCAATTAACATTCAAAGGTGCTTAGGAAGACAGATAGACAGACAGAGTCACAAACAGCTTTTTCTGGCGCAAAGGCAGCATGTTGTAGGCTCTTATTTTGAAGGCTGGGGTGTCAGTGCTGTTCAGTGTGTGTGTGGCTGCTTTGACGCAGCTCCCCCCGGCTCTCGGGTCCCACCGCGGGCCGGGATGCCTACTGGCTCCGCGGCGCTGTGGGCCGCCGGGGGTTGGGGTGGGGTGGTGGTGGGGGGGATCAGCAAGACGGATCAGATTTCGGCGCGCCGCCCGCCTGGCCCTCTGGAGGCAGCAAGTGGCGGATTGTCCAAGCGCCTCCCACCTTCCCTCCATCTATCCTGCCATCCCTGCCACCCCTCCATCCCTCCTTCAGAAAAAAAAAAAAAAAAAAAACCTCTGCCATCTCCCTGTCCGGGTCATCCTGCAGGGGTGATGTAGTTTAGGCTGCTTTAAAGTCAAGGGTCGCCAATGTGGGGTCTGGGGACCATCAGGGGTCCGTCAGGGGGTTCCAGTTGGTCCTCAGCAAAATGAGCAGTAGTTTAATTTCACAGTTTTCTTCCCACTCCCAACAGTTTAATTAGCAGAAAAGAATTACTTTACTTTCCCCAGATCGTGATTATCTCCCCAGCTCAATTAAAGGCAGTTATATCATTCTGTTAAGTTATTGCTAACAACAAAAATGTCCTCAGATGGGGGTTCCTGAGGACAAAATCCTCTCAAATGAGGTATTTGGTCTAACGTGCAGCTGTTTGGGGGCTCTCGACATGACAAATCTGGAAAGTCCTTCTTTGAGTTTGATATTATCATTGTTTGAATATCATTTTAATCCCAACAAAGTACAGCATAAAAACTTTAAAAAAGTAGAAAATAGATGAGAGCACGGCAACACAAGAAGATGATCCATCAGTGTTTGGGGAAGTGTCTACGTTTACAGTCTGATCCAATAAATCAAGTGCAGTTACAATAAAATAATATTGCAGGATAAATAAGATACAATCAAAAGCTCTAACAAATGCAGTTACTCCATTTAAACTCCAGTTTTTTTTCCGAAGCTGAAGAAAATCTTCATTTAGAAAGTTTCTGACCCACATTATCTCTCCTCAAGAGGTCCCAACAACACACTGATCTTATGACTCATGTTGAGCTCACTTCCAAAACACACACATTTATTTTGGAAAAAAAAATAAAAAATCATTAAGTAATGTTCATGAGTCAAAAATTCTCAAGTATTGAGCACCCAGTCTGTGAAAGTGCTCTAATTTTGTCGTCCAAGTCCTTTAGTTATTTATGAACTTGTGCCATCATTTGTGTTAATGTTGCATTTTCTATTATTTGTGTATAATCCAAAGAGGAGCTGTAACTTTTACAAACCTTTTCCACCTCTCCTTCATTTGATTTGATGTTACCTAATGCATTACAGGAGAGCTGACCCTTTTTCTCATGTTGGATATGTTTCTCCTGAACAAAACCCTTTGCTGTTAAATATGAGTCACATCTTCTTCTGGCTGAATTGCCTCTCAGCCAGTCAGCCCTGACCGACGTCTGACCAGTCAGACCTGAAGTGTGCCGCAGCGTGCTGAGCCAACAGTAAATTACCGTTAACCAGCCATTTAATCTGCCATATACTGTAGCCTATGGCTAATTAGTGCTGTCAGGACAGGGGTGATAGCACCCAGCCCGGCTCTAAACAACACGCCAATTACTGCCATCTCTTAAACTGTGTTTTCAGAAGGCAACTTTATGACGCCATAAAGCGGAGCGGCCCTCTGCTAAGTGACTCGGAGCCAGTGAGGGCTGGTTGTGATCCATCTGTGTTTGTCAGGGGGAGGTGGGCTCTTGGCTGTGGAGTGTGACAATCCACGTCACCACGCCGTAAATAACCAACCAGCTACCTGCAGTATCAGGTGAGATCAGCTGGTTTTTAAACAGACAGACAGACAGCTACATAAATAGACATATAGAGAAACATCAGGACTCCAAATATTAGATATCAGAGTTTCAATCATGATCATTCCTGGTGAAACAAATCCTGACATCAGCAGCATCAGAGGTAAAGCTCAGGGTTGGAGCCAAAGAACAACATTCACGTTGGCTAAAGAGCAACTTGAATGGCGAAGAAGGAACTGAATAGCAACAACTTCTTTATTTTAATCATTTATTATACAGGGATGTCAACAGGCTGCCAGTTAACATAGCTAGTTACCTATCTGTTAGTGTGGTTAGTCCATAGAAACTGAATGGGTGGAACAGGTGAGGGCCTTTGGTTTACTCGCCTCGACAAGGTGAACCACCTGAAAGTACTGATGTGCTATGAACCAAAGCTGGTCTCAACTTGGACCGGGCTAACTATCAAACTTCATATGGCTCTGGATTGGACTTTTACATTTCTAGCACATTAAGCATCAAAGTATTAACAAACACCTCTCTTACTTTTTCACTGGGCTTTACTCAAACTTTAAGTAACCACAGGAACTTTTTTTGTCCCCGCCCACCCAGTTTTTACTTAACCAATAAGATTAGAAACACTTTATGAAACTGAGGTGGACACTCTGATTGGATAAGAGCAAAATGTTCCACCTCCTGATCACAAACTGATCACAACAAGAACTAAACATTTCAGCCACGTGGAAACCAGAATGAGGCACTTTATTTGCAAAAGGAAATATCCAACCTGCCCAATGTAATGTTGTATTCAACCCTCCCATAATCTTTGGGGTCAGTTTGACCTCATTCAGTCTTTAATGTCACTGAGATGATTGACTTTTCTTAATTTAATGGGGACAACAAAAGTAACATGATACGTTTTCAATGTCCTGAACACATTTGGTATCCATCGGTGTTTCTTTGGAGTCAGTTTGAACCCGGGCTGTTTTAGACGTATGAAACATAGAAGAAACATCAACGCACATTTGTTTTAGTTGTTTTGGATGACAGTGAGGAATGTAACATGACATTTATAACCATCAAAAAACTTCCCTCTGCTTTAAGGCGCTCACCGATCACACCTGTAGTAACACAACTTTACCTGTAGCAGTGCGCAAACTAGCTTTATGTTTTATTTAGATAGATAGATAGATAGATAGATAGATAGATAGATAGATAGATAGATAGATATACTTTATTGATCCCAAACTGGGAAATTCACACGTTACAGCAGCATCATCAATAAAAAAAACATAAAATTAAATTAAAATTAAAATTAAAGGTATATACAATATAGAGACTAAATATACTAAATATATACACTAAAGACAATAAGGGCTAAGTATTTACAATAAACTAACCTAAGAATATGAGATGTTTAAGTGTTGAAATGTAAGATATATCGATGAAATAATGAATATGAAAAATGAAATATACAGATAGTAGGTGGTATGGCACAGGGTAAGCTTGAAACCATGGAACCAGGAAAACCAAGTGGCAGAACCCGACGCCCGGTCCTGGGATTCGGCAAATGTCCGGCTTGATTTAGCCCCATGGCATCACCACTTCCAATAAATAAACAGTTAAGGTGCTGAGTGATGGATAATAAAATAAAATAAGCTAAAACAAGTAAGGTGCTGAGTAGTGGATAGTGTTGCAAAGGGGTGGAAAGTTTCCAGTAAATTTCCTGGAAAGTTTCCAAAAATGAATTTTTGCTCAGGAATATTGGAAATTTTCAGGAGATTTTTGCTGTCACGTTTTTTCCAATTTTTCCGAAAATTCCCAAAATGAAGGTTTTGGAGTGGCCTAGTCAAAGTCCAGACTTGAATCCAGTTGAGATGCTGTGGCCATGACCTTAAACAGGCCTTTCATGCTTGAAAACCCTCCAGTTTGGCTGAATTCAAACATTTCTGTAAAGAAGAGTGGGCCAAAATTCCTCCACAGCGATGTCAAAGACTTATTGCCAGTTATAAAATTCCCGAAAATTCTCTGGAAATTCATGATAATGTAACATGTTTGCATGCATTATCTGCTTAAAACAAACCAAAATGTTTATTATGTATACATGTGTATGATCGAGTGAATGCAGTGAATATACATTCCTGAAAATTCCCGTTTATTCCTGTTTATTCCCATTAATTTCCGAAAATTCCCATGGAAATTTTCCAACTTTGAAAATTCCGGGAATTTTGCAACACTAGTAGTGGATAATAAATAAACAAACAATGGCTATTTTAGGGTCAACAAGAAACATAAACCTGACAAATAAACTTGAGTAACAGTTTTCATTATAATCGTGTTCTGGAGGTTTAAATTACCCTGGGTCAAATTGACCACCAGTTGATAAAAAAAAAAAAAATGCTAGTAAATTTGAAGGCATCAGGAGGGTTAAGGAATTAAAAAGCTCACAACCCGACTCGTTCTCTGGGTGGTTTGCCAACAGTGGAAAAAAAAAAACTCTTGGGAAAGTCGAATGGAAGAACAACAAGGCGTCCTAATTAAAAGAGGTCAAGAAGAAGAGAGCAGACAAATGATGAAGCCGGGCTCGCTGACCCTGCGGGCCGCAGCGCCGGGAGACGGAGGGAGGAGCGCCGCCAACAAAAGCCAGGCGGGCGGAGGAGAGGTCATACAGATGGTGAGAATGCTCAGTCAGACAGCTCGAGTACTGATGGGCAAACTGACCAGATGACCTCTCCGTTACACCACTCCCCCCCCACCCACCCCGGGTCCCTCCCACCACACACACACACACACACACACACACACACACACACTCACACACTCCTCAGCTCTCCACAACTGCTAATGTGGGTAAGAAAAACAAAACTCCTCCCTCTCTGCACCCCCCTCCAACGCCCTAACTTCTAAATGAACACACACAAACACTGCCACATGTATGCATAAAGAGCAACACACACACACAAGCAAACTCACTGACACACACACACACACACACACACTCATCCTCTCCACTTACATTCCTCTGCTCCCAGCCCCCCAGGGAACAGATCAGCGGGAGATGAAAGGTGAGGCCTTTTCATTTAAAATGGAGTTAAAAATTAAACAACAACAAGAAAGGCTCCGGGATCGGTTTGATTATTAAATCGCAAACGAACCAAACGGGGGAAATATCCGGCATGTGGGGCATCAGAAAAAAAAAAAAAATTACCATACCTCCGTGAATTCTTTTTGTTCTGCCCGGCGGTCGGCTTTGGCCCATGTTATCGCGGCGCATATTTTCACTGATAACCCCGAGACGCCAATAACATCGACATGTTTTCTCTCTGGGATCGGTGCACGTCGCACTCACGCCTGCGTGGGGGGGAGCGGGATTGATTTGGGGACCGGCTTTGTCTCTAAAAGCCACGGGACTAATCATTAACACCGGTGATACTTGCAGGACAAAGATGCAGCACAAAGGGGGGGTAAGTTGATCGTCGGGCCACTTTACACTCGACTGGATGCGGCTCTCGGCTCTTATCTGCTGACCCAGATACACACACTCCCTGTTTAGCAACTGTCTCAGTCCCTCTGTCACACACACACACACACACTGCGTACACACATGTCACTATTCGCTGACACACACACAAACACACACACAGGACGAACGACAGCCCTCCAGAGCCATGAGAGTGCGTGGGAGTGATTCCCTTGTAGCCGCACATTGTGATGTGATGGACACCCGCACCTCACGCCGAAATGAGATCAGCAGGTTTGAGAGTCGACGTGCCGCCGCTCTGCAGGTCTCTCCGCTCGCTGTTTGTGTTGCCTCTCCTCTCCGCTGGGCGTAACGGCCTCGGTAATGGGAGCTTGTTTGGGCGAGAGAGAGAGAGAGGGGCAGAGAAAGTGTGCGTTTCCCCCCGGCTTGGCACAACCACTCCCCATTACCCCTCTGCCGCAAGACCGCTGAGCTGCGAGTCATTTTCGCGGCGCAGCTTGACGCTTTCCCTCGCTGCGAGAACGGGGGGGACTCGCAGGCGAGGATGCAAAACAGCCTGACAGCTTGACTCTGAGCTCCTGGGCTGCACAAGCCTGAGAAAAAAAACACATCTAAAAGCTGCAAGAGGACTTCAGATGGATCTCTGCACGGAGGCCCTGTGAGAGGAGCGCCGTCCTTTAGTGGTGATGCAGAAAGATTTAGCTCTCCTCCGCCTCGGGGACCGTCCACAGAACACAGGAGCCCTTTGGAGGAACCAGGAACCGGCCCCTCGTTTCGCTTCTTTGACTTCATTACCGCACTGATTGTCCCTGCAACCAAGGTGGTACTGTACTTTCAAAATGTGTTGCAAGCGGTGAGACAGTAAAAACAACAGCGTGCAACCGCTGATGCAAATTTTCTTAATTGAAACATTGTTTTAAAAAAGAGATCACTTGAGAGGAAAACATCCTGTTCATCTCCTTTGCGACGGATCTCCGTTACCCCGCATAAAAGCAGCTTCCTTTTTTTTTCTGTCCTCGATTTAATTTTCAAGTTTTGTGCGTCTCTTCTCCAAAACCAAACGCAACATCACAGCCGCACAGAAATCTATAATCATGAACGCAATGATGACCAACATCGATCGATCATCACTTCCAGAGTGACTGGATGCGTCCTTCTTGTTTGCGTGAGGTTTGCTGTTCTCGGGGTGGAAACAAACGCTCGCTTTTGCTCCCAGAACCTTTTACCCAGAGCGAGATCCAGGACCTTCAGCCGCGGGATATTTTGGTAGAAACGAGGCAGTGTAGTTTGCTAACTTTACTTAATGAGCACAAGAAAGTGGCCATATAGATAAAATAACCCATATAGATAAAATAACCCATATACAGTACAGGCCAAAAGTTTGGACACACCTTCTCATTCAATGCGTTTTCTTTATTTTCATGAATATTTACATTGTAGATTCTCACTGAAGGAATCAAAACTATGAATGAACACATGTGGAGTTATGTACTTAACAAAAAAAGGTCAAATAACTGAAAACATGTTTTATATTCTAGTTTCTTCAAAATAGCCCCCCTTTGCTCTGATTACTGCTTTGCACACTCTTGGCATTCTCTCCATGAGCTTCAAGAGGTAGTCACCTGAAATGGTTTTCCAACAGTCTTGAAGGAGTTCCCAGAGGTGTTTAGCACTTGTTGGCCCCTTTGCCTTCACTCTGCGGTCCAGCTCACCCCAAACCATCTGGATTGGGTTCAGGTCAGGTGACTGTGGAGGCCAGGTCATCTGCCGCAGCACTCCGTCACTCTCCTTCTTGGTCAAATAGCCCTTACACAGCCTGGAGGTGTGTTTGGGCTCATTGTCCTGTTGAAAAATAAATGATGGTCCAACTAAACGCAAACCGGATGGGATGGCATGTCGCTGCAGGATGCTGTGGTAGCCATGCTGGTTCAGTGTGCCTTCAATTTGAATAAATCCCCAACAGTGTCACCAGCAAAACACCCCCACACCATCACACCTCCTCCTCCATGCTTCACAGTGGGAACCAGGCATGTGGAATCCATCCGTTCACCTTTTCTGCGTCTCACAAAGACACGGTGGTTGGAACCAAAGATCTCAAATTTGGACTCATCAGACCAAAGCACAGATTTCCACTGGTCTAATGTCCATTCCTTGTGTTTCTTGGCCCAAACAAATCTCTTCTGCTTGTTGCCTCTCCTTAGCAGTGGTTTCCTAGCAGCTATTTGACCATGAAGGCCTGATTGGCGCAGTCTCCTCTTAACAGTTGTTCTAGAGATGGGTCTGCTGCTAGAACTCTGTGTGGCATTTATCTGGTCTCTGATCTGAGCTGCTGTTAACTTGCGATTTCTGAGGCTGGTGACTCGGATGAACTTGTCCTCAGCAGCAGAGGTGACTCTTGGTCTTCCTTTCCTGGGTCGGTCCTCATGTGTGCCAGTTTCGTTGTAGCGCTTGATGGTTTTTGCGACTCCACTTGGGGACACAATTAAAGTTTTTGCAATTTTCCGGACTGACTGGCCTTCATTTCTTAAAGTAATGATGGCCACTCGTTTTTCTTTAGTTAGCTGATTGGTTCTTGCCATAATATGAATTTTAACAGTTGTCCAATAGGGCTGTCGGCTGTGTAGTAACCTGACTTCTGCACAACACAACTGATGGTCCCAACCCCATTGATAAAGCAAGAAATTCCACTAATTAACCCTGATAAGGCACACCTGTGAAGTGAAAACCATTTCAGGTGACTACCTCTTGAAGCTCATCCAGAGAATGCCAAGAGTGTGCAAAGCAGTAATCAGAGCAAAGGGTGGCTATTTTGAAGAAACTAGAATATAAAACATGTTTTCAGTTATTTCACCTTTTTTTGTTAAGTACATAACTCCACATGTGTTCATTCATAGTTTTGATTCCTTCAGTAAGAATCTACAATGGAAATAGAAGAAAATAAAGAAAACGCATTGAATGAGAAGGTGTGTCCAAACTTTTGGCCTGTACTGTAGATAAAATAACCCATATAGATAAAATAACCCATATAGATAAAATAACCGGGGCATGTCTGCTCATTTACATTGACTGTAGGAACTGCAGGTCACTTTACTCCAGCATGTAAACTGTGAGGTTAACATTAACTGCATTTGTTGTTGCACCAATTTAGTTCATTTCACAAAATGCAGAGGCTGAAAAGTAATTAACTAACTGGATGAGGCTCCCCTCTACAATACAAGTCCCGAGTGAATGGGGCTAATGTTGACACCAAAAACTTTGGCGTCTCTACACTCTACACAGGCATTTTGCCTTTTTTTTTTTTTTTTTTTTTTTTTTTTTTTGGAGGAATCCTGTTTGATGTTGAAACAGGTCTCGGTCAAACAGAATTTGTAAATGCTGCTTTTCGGGGTTTGTTTTAGCCCCCGTTTGTGCCAGCCGCTGGAGTTTCACCAGTGAGCAGAGCAGAGAGTCATATAGGACAGCAGAGTCAGTTTAGTGAACTTTTCTTTGACTGACAACTTGTTCTCCACTGCCTGAATCAGCCCCACGCAGTAAATCCCACTGATCTGCTCCCCCAAATCAGTTAAAACAAACGCTTTAAAGAACTATTTGCAACTGCTGAAGCCAAGTGTGACACACTTAAGCATACACACACACACACACAAACACACACATCCACGCACACAAAAGGGCATTGAGATGGTAAAGTTAAGTGCTAAATCTTCTCCCCGCTGTCCCGCCACACAGTGGCTGGTTGTTCGGCGTCCGGGCCTTGGCACGGCCGGCCGCCCCCTCCGTCTCCACCTCCAGCCTCGGCTTTACCTCCCGCCCGCTCTGATTATGCGTGGAGGTGTAAAACTGAGAGTCAACAGAACAAACAAAACAAGCCCTCAGCTGTGTTTGCATTCGCGCTCACCCAAAAAAACTCAGGAGTCAAAAAGCAGCCCTCTCTCTCTCTTTTTTTTTTTTTTTTTTCCCCCTTCCGCCCAACCGAGAGAGCTCAGAGAGAAAATCTGCTGTTTACAGGGGATCAACAACAGAAGCACTACACCATACACACCCATTTATATTTAAACTAAACTCTTAGACTAAATCAAACAAGGGGGGGGACGCTCCTTCCAAGGCCAGAAAGTACGCCTAACGCCCGGCTTTGAGACGGAGTATGAGTATTTGAGATAGACTGTGTTTGCACGGCCACATAAAAAAAAAAAAAGAAAGATTTGTAGGACTGAGAGAGAGAGAGAGAAGTGGCAGAAGCAGGAAAAGGGTAAACATTTTGGGTCGATTTCCGCCTCCGTGCATCTTCTTTCGTTCCAGCACGGGCTTAAACATTCGAGTTTGATCAAACAAAGCATTGTTATCTAATCACTGGACCTGAACGTCAAGTGATATCTTGGTTAAATAGGCAGCTGCAAGCACTTGGCAAGAAGCAGAGAGGGGAGGAAAAAAAAAAAAAAATCTGAACCTCGGCCTGCTGTGTATCAGCTGTAGGGTGGTTGGAGGAGTTGGCCGGCTGCCCCTGCCAGCCAGACAGCGCGAAAAAAAAACCCTTTATTGAATCAAGGTGGAGACACTGATCTGTGCTTGGATTAGAGCGAAATGTTTCTTTACTCCCCACCTACGCTCAGACGGTTCGTCCAAAATAGATCGCGACAAGAACTACTGCCGATAAAACAAAAACAAAACAAAACAAAAAAAACATTTGGATCACTTAAAAGTAAGAATTAGAGTCACTTCAGCGGTAAAGTGCAAAAGCATGTGCAGGAAATAATAATGTAACTGCACTGCAAAAAGAAGTCATTTACTCTCATGTGCATTCTCAAAGGAATAAACACCGGCCTGTGCATTTAAGATTTTGCAATATAAAGCCGTATTAAGTCACTCTCCCATATGTTTAATATTGATGATTTTAATTTGAGTCATCTCCACATTCACTCCAATGTGTATCGCAATCCGAGAATCACAGGAAAACGCTTAGGTAAAGCATGGAGGAGGCTGAAACGCACTTTATAAAGTTATCAAAACTTATGCTGTAGGTTTGTGTTTGTTTCCCAAATTTATTTCAACCTCGTGCTTTTATTTACTTCCTGACGCAAGGTCTATTTTCTCAGTATAACACTTTTCGTCTTCTTTTTCTTTTTGTCTTCTTCTTCTTCAAACTGTCCTTCAGAAATGCTTCCTGCCATGTTTTGAGCTTGATTTGTTCACGTTCGAAATGCAGCGTGATTTTGACCGAATTGACAAATTTGACAGAATTGACGGACGACGACACCATTATATTCAAATTAGGAGTAAAATTGGATAAAGGTTCAAACAAACACGAACACAAAACTTTTAAAATGTGTTTCAAGCTTGATTTTTACTTCAAAGTTTGTATTTGAGCCTCCGTTTGTTAAATGCGTTGCAGCGATTGGGGCAGAGGATTGATGTGAGTGTGTGACTTTCTATGGCTTTATATCTTGGAAACAAACAATTAAGCCAATGTCTTACAAAAAAGAATAAAGAATATGGAATGATTGAAGGAATTTCTTTTATTTTTCATCAAACAAGATAAAAAGAAACTGCCACTTGGATGAAATAATCCCACTTGTTTCCCATGCACTTTCACTTGTTTCAGGAATTTTGGTAGAAATAAGTATAAATACGTTATAACAAGGCAGAATAAGGAAGAATAGCCTGCTAATATATATAAAAAAAAAAAAGACAATTGATTCAAGATCATTTTGGGAAAATGTTGATTTGCAGTAGGGTTGAAAAACAAGATGGCATGGGTGAAGCTAAATGACATGTTATGGCAGAGGTTTATTGCAGTACTTGTATAATAACAGCAGAACATCTTGTTCAGAGTGAAGGGACAGTGCGAGACACACGGCACAACACACAGCAGACGATACACACCCCTATACAAATATACATTAAACACCGTGGTAACCAGGCACAAGGCCAGAGCCGCGTGCAGGTTACATAAACTCGGCTTCCCCCTCGGTGTTCCTGCGCTCTCGCTCGGTCAGCTGCTCCTCTCGCCGCTGCCGGTCTCACATTATCATGGCGTTGGAGTGTTATCTCGCCGGCGCTCTGATCACACGACCCCGCCGCTTGATTGCTGATGACACGCAGACATCTGGGCAGCGCGTACACCTGAGGCTGCCGCTCGTACAGGGACAGGGAGGTGGAGCGAAGACGGAGACCTGCGGTGAGGGAGACTCACCGTGCCTTCCTTTGAGCTGACAGACAAACGGAGGGAGAACAGAGTCAAAGAGGGAAACAAAAGTCGGATTGTCGCCTCTGGACTCTGGAATTACAAGAAAAATCCACCTGAAAACAGTTTGACACAAGGGCACAGTGTCATGGATGCACCAGACTTTAGGTTGGAGGCCTGGCTCTGCTCCCGTGTCCTGCTGTACCTGGTCCTTCTGTACCTGGTCCTGCTCCTCCTGCTGTACCTGGTCCTGCTCCTCCTGCTGTACCTGGCCCTGCTCCTCCTGCTGTACCTGGCCCTGCTGTACCTGGTCCTGCTCCTCCTGCTTTACCTGGTCCTGCTCCTCCTGCTGTACCTGGTCCTGCTCCAGCTGCTGTACCTGGTCTTGCTCCTCCTGCTGTACCTGGTCTTGCTCCTCCTGCTGTACCTGGTCTTGCTCCTCCTGCTGTACCTGGTCCTGCTTCCTCTGCTGTACCTCTTCCTGTTGTAGCCTACCTGGTCTTGCTCCTCCTGCTGTACCTGGTCTTGCTCCTCCTGCTGTACCTGGTCCTGCTCCTCCTGCTGTACCTGGTCCTGCTCCCTCTGCTGTACCTGGTCCTGCTCCAGCTGCTGTACCTGGTCCTGCTTCCTCTGCTGTACCTCTTCCTGTTGTAGCCTACCTGGTCTTGCTCCTCCTGCTGTACCTGGTCTTGCTCCTCCTGCTGTACCTGGTCCTGCTCCCCCTGCTGTACCTGGTCCTGCTGTACCTGGTCCTGCTCCCCCTGCTGTACCTGGTCCTGCTGTACCTGGTCCTGCTCCAGCTGCTGTTCCTGGTCCTGCTCCTCCTGCTGTACCTGGTCCTGCTGTACCTGGTCCTGCTCCTCCTGCTGTACCTGGTCCTGCTGTACCTGGTCCTGCTCCTCCTGCTATACCTGGCCCAGCTGTACCTGGTCCTGCTCCCCCTGCTGTACCCGGTCCTGCTCCCTCTGCTGTACCTGGTCCTACTTCGTCTGCTGTACCTGGTCCTGCTGTACCTGGTCCTGCTGTACCTGGTCCTGCTCCCCCTGCTGGCCCCGCTCACCTGCACCTTCCACGGCCATTAGCTTTGCTGCATTAATACATTTATTAATACATTTGTGTGTGTGTGTGTGTGTGTGTGTGTGTGTGTGTGTGTGTGTGTGTCTCATATGTTCAGGTATGCATGCCCTGTGCGAGTGTGGCTTTCGTCTTCTCAGGTGTCTCTGTTCATTACAGCGAGTCACGGTGCACCAGCAGGGGGCAGAGTCTCGTGATGTTGGCGATACGAGCGCTGGGAGGCGGACTGACAGACACAGAGTTCTGGTGGAACCACCTTTGCGATACAATTCAAACATAAACGTGTGTGTGTGTGAAACCTGTGCACACGTTCAGCTAAACAACACAGTTTTGGCTGTATTGTAGATGCATGCTGGATAAAGATTGCTTCCCAGATGTGCTGCAAAACTCGACTGGCACAGATTGTAGCTTGCAGAAGCACAGAGATAATCCAATAATGGATAATTTCTTGTTTGTTTTCACATCTACAGTTACAAAATTCACATAATAGCCAGCAGCTACTGCAGCTGCCACCCACATTCCTTTACATGGTTAACTCTGCCCACACTGCAATGCAAGAAGCAGGCAAGCCAGCACATCCACATGGAGCGCACCTATAGGTAACCATGACCCTGCTTTGCATGTAAAAAAAAAAAAAAAAAAAAAAAAGCCACTGCTGAGGTACTTTGCATTTCTGAGTCCATTTTATCATTTGGAGATATATATTTTCCTATTCCTGTGGATTCCTGGCCAAATTTAGGCAATGCAACGTTAAAACGAAGAAATTCCCAGAGCAGAAATTGTTTCATTCATATAAAACTTCAAGGGTAAACATCATGTCAGAGTCCCAAATCAAAGAGCAAGGTGCTTCCCCGTCAGGAGAAGCCCCGCCCCCCTGATCCAGAGCTGTCAGAGTTTGTCAGCAAGTGGTGGTGGTTAAACAGCCTGACACACCATAAACAGCTGTTAGTTTTGATTTGTGTGTTTGATGGAAGCCGCCTTCTAATGGGGACGTGAAAACGTGAAGCCGTAAGCAGTCAATGAACGGGACTTGGTGGTGTAAACTGTAATTAGACTACAACATCAGCAGCGCACTAAACAGCAGCTTCACGGTGGTTTAAGTGCAGTTTGTCATATATTCTCATGCGTGAAGACCCCGAATGAACACTATAAGATGACTACTTCATAAAACAGCAAATTATTTAAAGAGCATTCGTATAGGAATGGTTCTCTCCTGAGCTTCTTGATCCATTTATAAGCGGATAGGGGTAATTATGTAGTATAGACCAATTATTATATAATTTAATGGCCGTGGTAAACATGTTTATTGATATGGATATCTATGTAGAATATATACAGTGATATGGATAAAAATGTAGTAGGTGTATATGTGTATATGTAGGTATGTATGTATGTGTATATATGTGTGTATATATGTATGTATATATATGTATGTGTATATGTATATATATATATGTATGTAGGTGTAAATGTGTGTATGTGGGTATATGTATGTATATGTGTATATATATATGTACATGTATATGTATGTATATGTGTATGTATGTGTATGTGTATGTATGTGTGTATATGTGTATGTGTATGTGTGTATATATATATATATATATATATATATATTTATATGGATAAAGTTGTAATAGATATATAAACTATAATGGGAAGGGAAGGGGTGGGAAATTTAAAAAAGTGCATACTTCTTCCCACTCCTGTTTCGAACTTGTGTTTATTATGATATGATGATGCTTGTATTATTATTTTGTTTTGTTTACGTATGCATGTATGTATGTATGTACATACACTTTTTGTTTCAGTATTTTTTTCTTTCTTTCTTTTTCTTTTAGACATGTTCGAAATAAAATTCATTCATTCATTCATTCATTCATTTAAGCGGCTGATCACTGCAGCCGTGATCACTTTTAAACGCCTTCCACTGTATCAGCCCCTCCACCTACAGCACAGAAAACTGGAAGCAGCTGAATATCACAAATTAATGACATCTAGCAGCATTAACAGTAGCCAGCGGTGGAGTTTTCCCTCAATAAATTACACTCCCATCCTCATATTTTGTGAGATGTATTCACACAGCATGAAGGTGAGCTGCTGAAATAACTAATGGTGCAGAAAAAATGACAAAAAAAAAAACAAAAAAAAAACAATTATGTAAGGTCAAGACTCACCAATTCGTCACTTCCTGATGTGGAGCAGGAACAGGAAAAAAAATGAGGTTCGCGGAAAAAAAAAAAAAAATGTTCATAACCTTTGTCTGCAGATTACAATGCCGCTTCCATTTTTCACGACAGCGCTGAGATAGAAATCGAAACTCCAGAGGAAGAGGAAATAGAAGAAATTGCAAAGAACAAGAAATTAATCAGGGGACTTGAAGGGAGCTTATCTGCGTCGTGTGAAGTGGAAATGATTAGTGATGCATAATCTGGCGGAGATATACGCAGGTGTGCACGCGATAGCCTCAGAATATTCCCACTTATCAGCGCAATAATAATTTATAGGAGAGTGTAGTCACTTCCTCCTCAGTGATCTGCTCTCTCACTTAGAAAGAGACGAACAACATCAGAAAAAAAAAGCATTTACATTTTGGATTACGAGAGCTTGGAAAGATTTCTGACCTGTCCAGTATTAATAATCAGTAATCATGCATATTTAGACCTCAGGGCCCCCCCCCCTCCTCGCCGCCGCCGCCGCCTCTGGTCTCTGTCGACGAGAGAGAGAGAGAGAGAGAGGGAAGAGAGCAGAAGAAGGCCTGCTGCAAACCGAGATGAAAGGCTATTTTCTGCCCGCTTCTCATCCAAAAGGTTATTTTTAGCCTCCTATTTTTTTCATAACTACTCCTTCACTTTCTTACCGACATCAAAAAGGCCGGCGCTCAAACCGAGGGCTTGAAAGAGATACAGTCGAGCGGGGAGGAGGCAGCAAGATGAGTGTCACTCGCCCAGTGAGAGAGAGAGAGAGAGAGAGAGAGAATATATATATATACATATAAATATACAGTAGGAGAGTGTGAGCTGTTCACAATGTGTGTGTAGGAGTGTGTGTGTGTGTGCAGGTCAACAAGAACACGTCGACACAGGTGGGGAGATGGGTGCTGCTGTTGGTGGTGTGTAACTGTGTGTGTGTGTGTGTGTGTGTGTGTGTGTGTGTGTGTGTAGAGAAGGGGGGTGTGGCTCTAAAATGAAAATGATATTGGTGCATGGTGCCCTTTCAAGTGCTGCCAGTTCCTATCACATGAATACATTAGAGAGTACGTTGCCTTAGCCTTCATCTGACAAGAGGGAGACATTTTCTCTCTCTCTCTCTCTCTCTCTTTCTCTCTGCTTTCGGCTGTTTTAATGACTGTGTGGGAGGGCAGAGTGGCGGCTCCCGGCCCCGAGTTTCTCGTTTTCGTCCGCCGGGTTGCGGTGGCAGGCGTGTGGGAGGGGAGCGACGAGGCGGACGAGCCGGTCGGACCTGTTGGTGCGGCGGCGGCTGTGTGCGGCTGAGGCTGCACACACACACACTCACACGGTGATGCACACACACAGTCACACGCTGATTGACACGCATTCACAACCTGCCCATCAAACTGGTTGCGGCTCTCTCACCTGCGGTTAAGTGACAGGCCTGATTCCACCATCGCCGTCCAAACAAAGAGAGCGAGACAAAGTGTTGGGACCCAGCAAACCGGCGATCGGTACTTTTATCTAGAGTATCGATCGATCTTGAGACAAAACTGGCTTTGCATGGCGAGCAAAATTTGAAATGAATACTTGTTTACTTTAACTTCCCCGTCAAGAATCAGTCACTAAAGCTTGCAGGTGAGATCCACAGGACCTCACTAAGTGACTTTACCTGGCTTGAGTTACAATCTGACCGCCTTTTTTGGAGGCTCTTACCTGCCGAAAAGTGACACGGGCCTCGTTGCTTCGTCACCAGGTGAACGAGACGTGAAGGTTCATGAAGTGAGCACATTGTCTTCAGATGCAAATTTGTGCTCCACGCATGAAATATCAGAGAAATGCATTTCCCTTCACCTCAAAAGAATTAGGGTGAAGGAGATACGCCCACAAGATTTGATTTAATGCTGAAACAGCGCCGTGGGAAGGGAGGGCCTTGTGATTGATGGATTGGGGAGGGTTTTTTTTTTCATATTTTCTTGATTACCTTAACTGTAATCAAATTGTTTCAGTCACCAAAGCTTAACCAGAATTGCATTACCTGCCTAAACTGCTCAGATTTCATGCGTTGTGCAGCTTTCGTCCTTCAAACTAAATACTATTCCCTGGTGAAACATGTTGCAGATCCAATAGTATCACGGATGTGTAAACCTGGAAAGGAGCATGTAAAACCAAGGCTCGGTGAGTGTAAAGGCAAGTAGGCGTGCTGGTCTGACACCATTGTGTCTTCTGAAGTTTAATGATCACAGTTTTGTCACTCTGCCTGGATTACTCCTCTTCTTAACGCCCTTATAGCGCCGGGGTGAGCGCCCGGTTCAATATTAGACGTTTTGTCGTTAAATTTGGCCCAAAAGACCTCTGGAGGTCCCAGCTGTCAACTCTGGCGTGACTATTTTCTCAGATCTGCAATCAAAACCGCTCTTCAACTCACTCTGTTCGTAATTTTTTTTTTTTTTTTTTTTTTTTTTGCACACACTGTTCATGTGACACGCCATTTATAGTCTCGCAAAAGCTGAATGACCTGGAAGAGCTCTGGGATTAACCATTAGCTGGAACAGACAGCAGCCATGCCAGCAAATCCTGCATGGGGAGAAAAAGGTGCACCGAAAAAGTTTATATCTCCATTTTCCTTGTTAGACAAGAGGGGGTGTATGTACAACTGGTGATATGAGATGGACAAAACATTACACCTACATCTGTCCATGGTTTCAGCTGGCAAACAGCAGCTCCAACTCATCAGCTAAGCACTACCAAAGGTCTGTAATTCTGCATATATGTGTCGCCATAGTAACAGCCTCGAGGGGTTAAGGATGCTGTATTGTTTGGTGGTGTCGGTGTGCAGAGGTGACAGAAAAAAAAAATGCAATTTACAGAAGTGTTTGAGTTTTGTTTTTCCAGTCTTTGGAGACGTCCGAAGTCCACACACACACACACACACACACACTGGTTGGGCGGCTGCAGGTGTGTGTCACAGGGTTTATCAATCATCGCTTCTTTTCAGCCGGCCCGGTTCTGTCACATACGCTGACTTGCTGTGGCTGTTTTTTGTCAATCCATCTGTCCTTGGGTCTGCCGGCATGTACGCTCTGTCACACACCAGATAAAATACACACACACACACACACACATCACATCAACACCGTCCTTGACACAGAAAACCGCCACTTTTATTCCAGTATGACACATCAACAGGTCGGAAATGGTCGACCGTGCAAACTCAAGTGCCATCGAGGCCCGAGAGCCTGCAGGTTGGACCACCGCCACCGCAGCGGCTGATTTCACCGCCTCTGGTTGAAAAAAAAAAAGTGCAAATCAGTGAAATCAGCTGTGGCGGCGTTTGGCTCTCACTGCAGTCGTCATGTGAAAACTCCTATGGAGGTGGTTCTCATGATTTAACATTAACCAAAGGACACGGTTCGCTGAAGCTGGAGGAAACTCTGTGACCCCCTCGAGGTTACAAAGCCCCTTTAAAAAAAAAAAAAAAAAAAAAAAAAAAAACAAACGTTAAAAATGCATGGTGTTCAGTCTGAAGACAAGGCTGCCTTTCATTTCACTGAGAAGCTGACATTTAGGAGATACGAGGTGTTCACCTGACAGCGACGAATGCACATGGAGGAGAAAGTTCAGCAGATTAAATACTCCAAGTGCTCCGTGTTTTTAGAAATGGAAAGGGAACATTTCAGAATAAAACTTTTGTACACTTTTAGACTGAGGTAAATACTTAGGAAATAAATTGAGGCCTGCGATGGATTGGCGACCTGTCCAGGGTGTTTCACTGCCTTCGCCCTATGAGCGCTGGGATAGGCTCCAGCACCCCCCCGCGACCCTAGTGAGGATAAGCGGTTAAGAAGATGAATGAATGAATGAATGAATAAATTGAGGCTACATAACACAACATTCAGCACCAAGCAGGTCTTATTCATGAGGAGAAGAGTGGATCAAATAAAACAAATCAACGCTTTTCAGAAAATATAAATGATTTTTGTTCATATCGGCTTGGTCACATTGATTTTGGACAGTGAATAGGCTTAAATATACTTTCTTCTTGTGTCAAAAAATGGAAAATTTGATATTAAACATACTGACTAATACTACTGAAAATAATAGCTGCGATGCTATGCTTAATGCTAAATCATGCCTAGTTAGCGATTAGCCAACTAATAATAATTAGTATGTTTGCATTGTAGCACCGTCCTTACATTTGATGTGTGTCTCACTGATACCTATATTAAGTCGAGAATACAACACAACACAAAAGAACAAAACAAAACAAAAGAAGTTGAATTTTGAGGTATTTTTATATTAATTTTGGACAAATTTAAGGAGCATGCTAATAGCTATCTACCTAAAACTCAACTGTGAAGCTGTTTGGTGCTGAATTTCACATAGTAACACTGTAGCTGCTAATATAATAATAATAATAATAATAATAAAAAAAAATTAAATACATAATACATAAAAAACTATGATTTTCATGTGGTTTTATTTGCATTACAACATTTCAGTTTTGGACAAAATGAAGGAAGCTATCTAGTTGCTATGCTTAATGCTATCTAGTTAGCCATTAGCTACTTGTGTGTTAGCATTTCACTGATACTTTTATCAAGATAAGAACACAGGAGAAGCAGCATTTTGCAAGTTTTTTTTAGTACTACGTATACATTTTGGAGAAATTTCAGGAGCATGCTAACAGCTATGTAGCTTAAGCTCAACTGTGAAGCTGTTTGGTGCTAAATTTTAGCTAGTTAACACTGTAGCTGCTAATACACAGTAATTAGCCATTAGCCTAGGTACTTCTTTGACAGTTATCAAAGTATTTTGTGGATAAATATCGCAGTATTTCCAACATGAGTGTTTTGACTCATTGGCTTTTAACCCAGCATGAGACGTTGCTATGTTTTATTTGTTTATACCCTTTTTACTGTTTTATTGCTTTTACTATTTTGTTGTTTTATGATCATTTATGCACATTGATTTTAAATTCCAGCATCAGACGTTGCTTTGTTTTAATTTGTTTGATTGTTTTTATTCTTTCTACTGTTCTTACTGTTTTGTTGCTTTATTATCATTTGTGTACAGCACTTTGTTTCAGCTGTGGTTGTTTTAAAGTGCTATATAATTATATATCCCAGTACCGGGCGTCAGGTTCTGTGGCTTGGTCCACTTTATATTCATATACACTGTTTATATTATATATATATATATATATATATATATATATATATATATATATATATATATACCGTTTATATTTATATATTTATATAGGCTGTTTATATTTTTCTTTATATTTTTATATTTATTGTTTATATATATATTTTATATTTATTATACATATACTACTTATATACATAGGCTGTTTATTTATATTCATTATATATATACTATTTATATTTACATACGTGGTTTATATTTATTTATATATATACTGTTTACAGTTATACGTACTGTTTATATTCACACATATTGTTTATATATACTGTTTATACTTATATTCTATATTCTATATATACTTATATTCTATATTTACACTTCTTTTTTTACCTTGCTTTATTTATTTATTTATTTAGGCTTATACCGGGACCTGAGTGCTAATTTCGTACCACTAGCATGTAAATGTGAGCTGGTATGACAATAAAGTTCCTTGAATCCTTGAATCCTTGAATCCTATAAATAAAGTTGAGTTGAGTTGAGATGAGTGTCAGAGTTCACCGCTTGTTTAAATTGTTATTCACATGGTTTTCAATGGAAGGGAAATGAGAGGCAAATGTTGGCTGGTGTGTTTTCCGCCTGCGTCTCGATGATGATCAAACCGCACGCTTTCCATTTAGCACCAAAATCACCAAAAAGCGAGCACTAGACCGTCCGGTCGGTCCGCCAAAGTGTGCCGCACGGCTGAGAAACCGTCATGCACGGATATCTGCTTACGACACACACACATGCCCGCGGCTCCACCTGCACGCCCCGTCACATGGCATCAGCGTGAGCACACTGTTGCACAGATACTGTACACCACATGCAGATTATGATCTATGCTTCCAGACTGAGGGAATTTGCCAAGAGCTATTTATCACTTACCCCGATCCAGAAGCACGGCGGAGAGAGAGAGAGAGAGAGAGAGAGAGAGAGAGAGAGAGAGCGAAATGTGCACGCTGCATGTCAGTCGCTCTCCTAAGGCCACGGGTGGAACGCTGAAGCCTGTCAAAAAAAAAAAAAAAAAAATGAAAAGAAAAGAAAAGACACAATGCAAGTTTCTGGAAAATGAAATTAAAAGGCAAATATGGCGTGCTCACCCGTCGCTACCTGCGCTTCCCCCTCCGCAGACACTTGGTGACAGCTGATGAATTTGCCTAATTCTGATTAGCCCCCCGCTGGGACGCCTCTGTGTTTCGCCTCTGCCTCTGTCACTGGAAGGTAAGTCTGACTCACTGGGTTCTTTAAAGTGCGTGAATGGGACGGGACGGGGGGAAGGAGGACGGGGGAGGGAGCGGGGGGGAGCGAAAAGCCTCTCGCCGCTCCAAAGCTATTAGCTCGCTCTCTTTCCACCTGTCACACATTGGTGACTTTATTTCGACTCGGCCGGGACCCCCTGGCAGATATCAGAGGGATCATCTCCGTCTTAAGCTAAACGACTCGAACAAGCGTTGCATCCCTCCCCCCCGTGACCCCGCGACCCCTTGGCACCGCGGGCCGCCCCCGAGGAGCAGGGGTCTGTCCCGGGCCGGGAGGGGAGTGGCCATGGGAAGAGAGAGAGAGAGAGAGAGAGAGAGAGAGAGAGAGGGGCTGCAATGAGCTCCGTCATGCAGAAAACTGCAGGAGGGGGGAGACAGCTAATGCACACTCCCACCCCCTACAGATATGCACACACAGCTGGGACAAAGATTTCTGGAGATGCATGCATGTACTCGCACGTGCACACACACGCACACACACACACACACACACACACACACACACACAGATTTAAAAAAAAAAAAAAAAAGAGAGATCTTGACAGCAATCAAGCTCAACTCCCTCTGCGTCTCTTTCTCTTTCCCCCCTTTCCCTTCTGATTTTTATTTCTCTCTACTTTTTTCCTCCCTCTGACTCTCTCTCTCTCTCTCTCTCTCTCTCTCTGTGTCTCACTCACTCACTCACACACACACACACACACACACACACAATAGCAGCTGTGACAAAGCCCTCTGCAGGATTAGCCAGCCTTTGTTGGCAAAACACAAATTACAAGTCTTTTAGCGCCGACTCCTCCCTCCCTGCAAGTGAGTGAGTGACTGCTTGTGTGTGTGTGTTTGTGTGTGTGTGTGTGTGTGTGTGAGAGAGAGAGAGAGAGACAAGGAATGAAACAGAAAAGTGTGTGTGTGTGTGTGTGTGTGTGTATATGTGCATGTGTGTGCCTGTGTTTCTGGTATGATGTATACATGCATGCACAGGATTGTGTGTGGGTGTTTTCCTGCATGCATGTCATTGTGTGGGCAAGCAAGTGAAACCAAATGTTTGTGTGTGTGTGTGTGTGTGTGTGAGTGTGTTTATCTGAAGAGAGAGTGGGGGTGTCGGGGTTGTTCTGAGGGGCGTGTGGAGTGTTTTAAAGAGGCTTTTTTGTTATCAGTCCCAGGCCAGGGGGGCCAGCAGAGAAAACAGGCTGAGAGCGGAGGAGCCCTGAGCAAGAAGCTGTGAAACACACGAGGAGGAGCGACTTGTCAGCCCCAAGACGTCTCTGTTAAAGCTGCACGCCGCGTTCCTCCCGGGCCTCAGCCACGTCCCGCCACACATTTCCACACGACGGTGGTGCGTAATCTCACGCAGCCGCTCGACAACGGAGATAGGGAAGACTTTAAACGCGATAGTTAGCTGGAAACGAGGCGATCATCGCTTGTTTCCTGGCGTAGAAAAACGACAGAGAAGCCGCTGCATAACACATAACAGTGAGCGACAAACCAATGCAGGATGATGTGTTTGCAGCAACTCGCGCAAAAAGAGCGAGCAGAGCCTCTTGCGGGGTAAAGCTGGTGACCAACAAGTCGATTTCAACAAGGATTTTAGATAGATAGATAGATAGATAGATACTTTATTCATCCTGAAGGAAATTCGCAGTTTTTCAGCAGTATCCACAGATTACAGATTAAATAAATAAAAAATAAAGAATAAGATCTAAGTACAACATATCTGGAGATCTAGGTACAACAGTGTGCAACAAGCAATGTGCAAAAAAAACCGTGTGCATAGGTGTATAAAATGTGCATAGATGTAAGTCAATGTGCAAATTTAGAAGATATATACAGTCCGCGAAATCCGCGAAGTAGTCAACTTTATATTTTACAATTATTCTAGATGTTTTAAGGCTGTTAAACCCCTCACTACACACTTTATACACTTTTCTCAGACAGGCATTAACATTTTCTCACTTTTCTCTCTCGTTTAAACACTCTCAAAGTTCAAACCTTCGTAGAAAAATAAGTCCAGTAAAAAAAAAAAAAAAAAATCATGCAAAATTGCGCAAAAAAAAATTCGTGAAACTGCGAGGCTGCGAAAGGTGAACCGCGTTACAGCGAGGGACAACTGTAAACGTTTTTGACGAAGAAGACACTTCCAGTATGCTGTGTATAGCTACAATATGCTGTCGCTTCTCCCCACTGTCTACAACTAACATTTGTTTTTCTTAGTTACTTGAAAAGAAAGACAGAAAGAAAGAAAGAAAGAAAGAAAGAAAAAGAAAAAGAAAGATCGGTGTCTATATCGGTTAAATAAAGACATAAAGATGCAGTGTAAACTATTCCTGAATGCATCCATCGCTATTCCACCAATGCAGAAGCAGGGATGATCATGAACACACACACACACACACACACACACACACACACACACACACACACACATAAATATTGGGCGCCGATTTAATCCGATCAACAGGAGTGTTTCTTAAATTGGCGCCCCCTACTGGCAGAAGGATATATGCCATAAACCACGGTGCACATGTTTGAGCGGCAAAAATACTTGGTTGAGGTTAGGGTAAGGGTAAGGTCGAGGTTAAGGTTGGAGCACCTTTGTCGCCATGGTTACAATAATAAGCACGCATAAATGAACGAAACAAAACATCCAAACTCCAATCCAATCCAATCCAAAGTCCTGTCAGGAGATTTTTGTCGCTTGTTATTCGACACGTCACCTCACATCCTGACACACCACATTGTTGTTATTGACCAGTTTCACCAGTTTCAAAATATGGACTTGTTTTTTAGTCAAATGTTACTTTTTTGGTTGCTTCTACTGAAAAATCTGAGAAAACAACCAACAGGAGTGAGGAAAGTCTGGCAGCTTCAGCAGTAATGACTTTTGTTTCTGTTGACGGTAAATACATGTGTTTTCTGTGCTGTCCGTATGGATCTTGTTGTTTTGGTCAATCTTGTTGTTTTGGTCATCGGCTCTTGTCCACATTTCCTCCTCAGGTTGTGTGTGTCCTTCAGAGTCCGCCGTGGGCAGAGCAGATATTGAGTATTGATCTTCATCGATTATGGCGGAGGCTCTGCAGTGCAGCTCGGCGGCCCGCGAGATCAGGACGGGAGAAACTAATGGAAACTGTTGGGTTTCTGAGCGTCGGGCCCCGCGGGCTCAAATCCCCGCACGGCCGCCGTTATCCCTCGCCTCAGCCTTTTCAGAGCCACAAACGAGAAACGCTGCTGCTTTGACCAGAAGAGAGAAAAACAGGATTATTTTATCAAAACACTCCCTTCTGTTTCGTTTTCGCATGCTTTCCACCAGAGACTCAGAGATGCAATGAGAAGCTGAACGATATGGCAAAAAAAAAAAAATCAGATTTCAATTAATTTTACAAATACTGCAATGGCCATATGATTCACGATTTTAGTCGGAATGGAAGGAATATACCTGTTCTATATCACAGGTCACATCGTACAAATATTCTGTAATGCAACAATTCATCACATCTCTTAAAAAAGAAAGAAAGAAAGAAAGAAAGAAAGTTGGTGAACGTGGTCATTTCATGTATTGAAAGCTGACATAAAATATTTAATTTTAGTTTAATTACATTAAAAAAAATTGGAATAAAATACAGTACTTTTAATGTGATATTTTGATGAGACAATATCACAATATTAAATTATGGATATTGCCCAAGCGTACACCTAACTCACGTTTTGATGTAAACTGCTCAGACGTGTGTATTTTTCATACATATTTGACGAGTGCAGCTTTAAAACAACCCACCATCTGAAAAAAAAGTAAAAACTAATCTTGCAAATGGACTGATGGGGGAGCAAAAAAAAAAAGCAAAAAAAAAAAAAAAAAAAAAAGAACCTAAAGTATACGTTCATTCATTTTGCATTTGCATTATAATGAAAACCTTGGCTGAGAAAATGATTACATTTTTCAAGACTGGATCCTCTATATTTTAGAGAGATAGCATGATGAATTTCAGGTAATGACCTCCCCTAACACACACACAAAAAAAAAAGTGTAGTGTGCCTGGCGTTTTGGAGCAGGGCTCACATTTTCAAATTACACCGGTAGCTCTTAGGTAAACAGCTGTGAGATGTTACCGGCCTTAATCGGTTAAGCGGCGAGGTCAGCCGTGTCAATATTTTCCCATATCTGCGGCGGCATTGTCTGCTCTATTTACCTTTCCCGCTCCCCTTTGGAAGCAGCATTCCTCTTACATCTTAAGATGGCTCCAGATCGCTTAAGCCACTGACCATATGTCATAACTCTGCGCGGGATTAGGCACATTCTCCACTTTATGGGCTAACTTGTGGGAAAGTGTGTGCAGCGGTGAACTACCGGCACGACTCGTTTTGCAGAGAACTGCAGGTAAAACACACATATATGCGGTGTTTACCTGTTTGATTTACATAGATATGCACACAGTCGTGTTTCCTCAATAAGCATGACATTATTTATGCAGCTATACTGGGGGATTTTCATACATTTTTAGTTTGCTTTGACAGATCAAGGTTTGAAATTGGCCTCATTAGGGCAAGAACAAAGGCGTCCCCAGTCTCATGTTGACACGTAACTACAGAATATCCTATAGGAATCAGCACGATGAAATTCAAAGCTTCACAATGGGAATATATGTATATATAATGCTATTAATATGGTAATAATGCCCATAAGCACACAGATGATAAATCTTCTTGTTGAATTCCCACCAGTCATTTTAAAGTGGTAATCTGTGAGATCTTTTTTTTCTTTTTTCTTTGCTTTTTATGTACATTTTTATATAGTCTCCATCTTTTGTGCTAAGCGCCCATCACTGTTGTGTTTCTGCACCGCCCTTCCCACAGATCACCTGTCAATCAAACTGTGAGGGCGGGACTGTGACATCTTGCTCTTTGGATTTTCCAAGGAAAAGAGCGACCAGATGACCTTTCATGACCTGAATAAAGTTTGATTACTTCACTACAGGCATCATTGTGTCAATAAGACTAAAAAAAAATGGACTTCTTTATCTAAAAACATGCACGATTATTACTTTAGGTCTGTGACATGTGGGCAACGATTTGCAGTGAAGAACACATAATTTCATGAACAACTATTTTGCATTCACATTTTGTTGTTACTCATTACATTTTAATCACACTCATCCTGTCCCGGCGGCAAAGCCATGTTCTGCCCAAGGTAAAACTGCCAATGAAAATATATGCGTTAAATATAATGCACGTGTGTTTCTTTACCTTTATTTATCAATTGCTCTTTTTCAGCAGTCCAGGATTCAAGTCACTAAACTGTGAGCTACTGCTGCCCCAAGGTGTGAAACCCTTTAAAGACTATTCTGCTTTATTTGAGTGTCACAGTAGAGAAAAACAGGGGAGAGAGAGAGAGAGAGAGGACGACATGCAGGAAATGCCCTGCGGTCGGATTTGAACCCACGGACGCTGCGATCAGGACTCAGCCTTAACAAGTGGTGCACGCTCCAATCCGGTGAGCCACCGGGTCGCCCCGAGGTATGAAGCCCTTTAAACCCCCAAAGTCCCTCCAAAAACACCTCACGGCAGGGGGGGTCACTGCAGCGTAACCCCAGTTTTTACCCCTCAAACTCCGCTCACACGTCAAAGCTTGTGTGCACTAACTAACAGCAGACATCGTAACGCCGTGTGGACGCTCCAAAGTCCGGGCACGTGGACTTTTTTTTCTGTTTTCATGGCAACAAGGACATCGAGCGGTAACGGGCAGATTTCGACCTACAGGGACCGCGCGAGCCAAATCCGCCGCCTGAGCCTCGGTAATGATTGTCACAGCAACCGCAGAGCAGTGGGGAGCAATAATAAGACAAATTCTCCATAAAGCAGCTTTCACTTCTGCATTCATGTATCACATAACCTTTTATGTGCAACTTTCAAAGCGGGATGGAAATCAATGTGATACATTATGCATGCTGTGGAGATGAAGATGAAAAGCAGTGTGCTGTTCTGATATGTATGGGCAGTTTGTCTTTGGGATGAACCTTCAAACCTGGACTCCCAGTAACCCTGTAAAAGCTCCACAGGGTTTCTCCGTCTCAACCACCCACCCACCCACACACACACACACACACACACACACATAAAGCTTGGGTCTCTCTTCTTTGGTCTGGAAGAAACTGGGGGATGATGGTAATTTGCAGTAATTGATAAGTGTGGAAGTGCATGTGAAAATGTTAACGGTCTTTTCCAGTTACACGCCATTGCGTAATTCCACATGAGTCGTTTTGCATGTTGGCAGATCTGCTCGGTGGAATAATCTGCAGCCTGCACGGCGATACGGCCTCAGCTCATTAAATAAATAAATAAAATATGCATCATATTCAACAGAGGCAAAAAAAAAAAAAAAAAAAAAAAAAAAATTAAGCTGTTGATGCCCGGTTGCCTTCAATGTGGCCACCAAGGCGTCACCTGAAATCCGTCTGGAAGGTAAATTTGTTAAGATAGATAGATATAGATAGATAGGTATACTTTATTGATCCCAGACTGGGAAATTCACACGTCAATAAAAACAAAAAATTAAAAATTAAAATTAAAAGTATATACAATAGAGACTAAATATGCGAAATATATACACTAAAGATAATAAGATAATAAGTATATACAATAAAGTAGCCTGAGAATATGAGATGTTTAAGTCTTGAAATGTAAGAAATGTAAGATATACTGATGAAAATAATAAATATGAAAAATGAAAAATACAGATAGTAGATGGTATGGCACAGGGTAAGCTTGACACCATGGAACCAGGAAACCAAGTGGCAGAACCCGACGCCCGGTACTGGGATTCGGCGACTATCCGACTTGATTTGGTCCCATGGCATCAGTGAGACCGCAGAGAGTTTGAGCCTCGGAGGGCCGGCGCTGAGAGAGCCAGGCTCGACTCCTCGGAGCAGATTTTGGGGTCAGAGGTGGACGAACGCTCTTCCCACACGGTTTCCATTTTAAAAAAATTCCACACTCGCACACGGTGTCATTTCTCCCCCGCCGCTGTTTTTATGATTCATACGTAAAAACAAACTCAACCTCAACCCGAGATCGAGCGAGCGAGCGAGCGGGGTGAAGAATCCGAGATATGCAGCGCTAAGTGGAGGTGGACAGCAGCTCGGCGCTCGGACCGGATATGTGACAGTCTTTAGATTCTTTGTGCGTTAGGTACCTGTCTTTCTGCCTCGGGGCGGGGTGGGGGGAGAGAGAGACGGCCTGCTCACTTCAAAACACCCACACCGTCTGCACTCCAGTGGGTGCGCGGCCAGCACCGAGACACTTTACAGGTTCAGAGAGGAGTGTTATGTCATATTAGCGACAACCTCCCAAGTTTAAGATCAAACGGCGTGCTGTGCGGAGACGCTTGCCTCTAAACAAAAATAACCAAAATAAGCCTGAACAATAAAACAAAACGCCACTAGATTGAATTCAGTGCGGCTGAAAGATGCAGCATTGACGAAGTGGTTTACGATGCAAATAACATATCAATACAGTACAGAAAAAAATAATTAAGCTGCTAATTTCGCTTGCACAAACAAGTTGGCTTCATTAGCGGATAATAACAGCCGTATCAATACATCAATCCAGATATGATGAACTGTAAAAACTCATAATTCGCTTCCCAGACGGTCGAGGGCGGCGGTCCCGAGGGCCACGCCGTGATTAACGATGGTATCAGCGGCAACGGCGGCGGGTAATCTCAACAGGAAATCCATATGTGAGCATGTACAGGATGTTTACGTTGCATTGTGGGTGAGGTTCAGTGGGACGGCAGTTGCCATGGAAACAGCAGAGGATGGTCCTCTAGCGGGGCGGATATTGGGCTTTAATGTGCTTTAAAGAGGGAAAAAAAGACAATCACTGTGGAGGGCAAGGCCGGAGATCATCTTTTGAAGCCCTCCATCTATCTATCTATCTATCTATCTATCTATCTATGCTGTGCGGGCAGTGCATTTTACATTATTTTATTCTATTAAAATTATAATTGTATTATTATTTTATTTTATTTTATTTTATTTTATTATTTTATTTTAATATTTTTATATATTTTATTTATTCTGTCCTATTTTGTTTTATTATTTTTTATTATTATTACTATTATTACTATTATTATTTTTTAACTGATCTTACCTTATTTTATCGTGTTATCCTACTGTGTTTTTTACCTTTTTATTCTGCTTCTATTGTGTTATCTTGTGGTGTTTTATCTTGCTGTGCAGCACTTTGGAAAACCTTGTGTTTGTTAAAATTGTGCTATATAAATAAAGTGGATTGGATTGGATTGGATCTATCTATCTATCTGTCTATCTATCTGTCTGTCTGTCTGTGTAGGTGAAGACAAACAGTGACATATGAAAAAACTATAAAAACTATAATACAATATAAAGTGCAGCTAAATTCCTCTCTGCATGCCCTTCCTGTTCGTGGACAAATCAGCTGAGGGAGCTGACAGATCTGATCACCTCGTCTTTGTGCAACGAGACAATCGCCAGAAGAGCTCCTTTTTCTTTGCATGCTGAATGTTTTCGTGCACTGCGGCGCTTTTCAGAGGGTTCGACGCCGGCTGGTGCGGCCTATTAGATGAAATGTACTAAAGCACTGGAATGCACCGTGGTAAATTAAATCAATATCGAAGGCACAGGGGATCCAGGCAGAACCGCTCACATTAACTCAAAATCCCCTTATTTTATTATAGGAGCTGCAGGGGCCTGGAGGTGAGAGGAGCTCGGAGGGCCGGGAGGGTTGCTGGTTTGAATCCGGCGGCTGGGACGGTGTGGGGTGACGCCGAGGGTCCACTAACAGCGCCGTGCTTTATTCGATCGTGACAGTGGGAGTAGGGGTGTGATGAAGCACCACTGTTTTGTATTTGTAGAAAATAATTCAGATTTGGATTTGGGAATTAAGTTACTAAAACTATCTATTCTTCTGGTCAGTGTCCATCTGCAGGATATGTGCAGGATGAGATGTAGCTTCTGAGGTAAACTCTGCCTCAAATTAAAGGGCTGGATGTCAAAAACAGTCAAAGTAGTGTTAGCCTTTGAAAGTAAACACAGATTGTGATGAAATGACATGTATAATCCAAATCCTAACTTGAAGAAAAATGGTTGGGAGGGTCATTTATTTGGCAGAAAGCCCTTATTCATTACTTGCTGAATATGGATTCGCGTTCAAGTGCATCCCTAGTAGAGAGAGACAGGAAAGGCAGAAGAGGAGAGACTGTCTCTCTTCATTGTGACGGTCTAATAACGCAAAAATACCCCCCAAAACAATAAAATAATATTGGTTTTCTTCCTATAGATGCCTAAAATCTGTCATATATTTTGTATCATTCACTCTCCCCCGGTTTTCTTGAATGTCTGACAAAATGAAGTCTTTAATCGCCTGCTCCTTGGAGAACCGCAGAGCCATGTTGGAGTGGAGTTTTAGAACTGCTCTCCATTTTTTGTTCTACACATGTTCACATCTCAGGACCATCGCTCTCCTTAAGGCATACGGTTAACGCTTTTTTGCCTGATATTCAAGAGAACTCAGGGTGAGTGAATGATACAAACAAGATGGCATTGTGGATAGCACAGATGTCCGCCAAGGTCGCATTTGCAGTTTGTGACACAGACTTTTTTGATTCATGACCAGCCTCCCCACCGGGTTTGGTGTCTGTGCTAAGTCCCTAAGCCCATTTGCCACATCTCCAAAAAGATATAAGTTCTTTGCTGGCCCATAAACAAGCCTCCCATCAGGCAAATCCACCCAGTGCCTTTTGAGCTCCCCTGCCGACAGATGGACAGACAGATCCCTCCAACGCCGCAGCTTTCATTTCCTTCACAGAATAATATTTGCACTCCATCTTTGGTGCCGGCTCTACATTTAAAATTTCTGACGCTGACCTTCCAGCAATCCTCAACAAAATGTGTCACCACACCTGCTAACACCCCCCAAAGTCCTGCTTTTCCCTCCTTGAACGTCCTCCAAACTGAATGTGAACAGGGCCTTAGTGAAGGTCTTGTGACATAAACCACAAAGTAAAGAGAGAAAAAAAAAAATCAATTTTTTTCATTGATGTCCAAGTTTCTGGTGAAACTCGACGATTTTTAACAGTTTTCAGGGGCCAGAGATCCGACGCACTCACTAGATAAGTGAGTGTAAACGTGCAGCTGCGTGGTTTTTCTTCATTATTCTGACGGCGTACACACACACACACACACACACACACACGGCACAGCGCCGTCGCCTCAGAGCCGGGTCAGAACCGAGGCCTCGGCAGCATCATCCATCATGTGCGAGCAGCCCGGCCTGCCCAGACGAGGTAATAACACCTCAGCGGACCCGGCTCGATCGCCTGGATAAAGTGGGATCTGGCTGGACTCGGGGTTACACTGATCAGAAGGACTAGTGCTCCTGTGTTTCTGCGCTCGGCTCCTGGCAGAGAAACCCTGCTGTCTCTGTCTCTGGATTTGTCTCCCTCGCTCCGTCTCGACTTTTTCCTCTGCTTTTTGTGTCGAACCGTCTCTCTCACTGCCTTTCCCTTTCTTTGTCTGCCTCTGAAAATACATACACATATATATAAAAAACAACAATAAACAACTTTCAAAAGCATTCTTTGAGAGCGAGTTCAAAGGAGAGCCGGTCCACCCCTCCCTCTCCATCTCCCAATCCTTCCCTCTCTCTCTACATTTATATATATATATCTCTTCCTCCCCTTCTTCGCCTTTTTCTTTCTTGCTCGTTCGCTGTTTTGCATGAGCGGACGGTTGCCCACTTTTTTCATGCTCCCTCCAGCTGCTGTCAGCGATCGTATATATATTGCAGCTCGCAGTTAAACACAAGTTACTATGTCTGGTTAGTGGTTTTGTTCAGCGGGACGACGTCGACTGTTTTCCCCGAGCCCAAACATTTTGTGTTATGACAGCTAAAAGCAGAGAATGTAATTACCGCAGCATAGTAACCTGAGTGTTTCTGTGGGGGGCGAAAGGGCCTGCGTAAACACACACACACACATCGCTTTTTAAATAGGTCGCATCCAAAATAGAAGACCACAAATAACCCTCGGTAATAGAAAGAGCTCTGAGAGCAGGCGGTGTGTGAGACACCGGGGGCACAGCGCTTTAGATTTTTAGATTTGGAGTAAATTCTGATATTTAAAAAAACACCTCCCATTATCTATTTAAGTCATATTTTTATCTGATTGTGTAAACTGATATTTCAAACGACTTGACAAACACTTACAAGCGTATAAACACTCATTTGCTTGTTCAGTGTTCAAATCTTGCTTTTGTTGACTGATTGTACTTGATTGAAGGGGTTGATTAGCATTGGAAACAAGGGGCATTATCTCATCCTGCTGATTTTTTTTTTTTTTTTTTTTTTTTTTTTTTTTTTTTTAAGAAACACAAGATTGTAAAACTGAATAGGAGACTAAATGACGTCGTTAGCGTGATTTTTTTTTTTTTTTTTGCTTTTTTTTTTTGCAGTGTAACCGTAAATCTGCCCTCCCCTCTCTCCTTGAATGCACCGCCACAATGCAAATGCAAACACGTGCAAGAGTGCATTTTTTTTTTATGACATCCTAATGCATCATTTTCCACCGATGAACACACCGGAAAATGCAGCAGAGCCATTAGGAGCGACACCGAGTATTCACACAGATATGAGGTTATATAAGGTTAGCACATTAAGACACAATAAGTTAAACGGCTGCTTGATTCACTTGAACTGGACCACTGTAAACTTTCACCCCTCGTCCCCCTGCTATTCTTTTTATTGGACATTTTTAGCGGCTTCAATTTGAATTCCATCTTCTGTGAAATTGTGTTTCATATAAACTAACTCTTTTCGACTTGTGGGTTGCATTTTTTTCCCTCTCCCCCCCCTCCCGTGCCCTTCCCTCGCCAGGCCTCGCATTCTCACGATAGGCCATTGTTTTGACAGCAGTTCCACACTCCAGACGGTCAGAGTATTACTTGACTCCAGACCCCCCCCTCCTCCCTCCAAGGGCACTGAGCCTTGCCTCAGAAACCCGATTAAAGCCTTGGACAATAATCTTCCTCAATTTCCACCCCCTCATCATCACCCCGGACCCCCCCGCTCCCGCCTCCACCCCCCCACCTCTCAATCCCAGCCGCAGCTTCTCGGTTTTTGGTGAGAAAGCGCACTGAGATCCCTGGCGCCGGGGTCCGTGTGTTTTCACAACTGCTTGGCTAAGCGCGAGGAGCTGCCTGTTCGCCCGGCCTGTCCGCCGCCGAGCGCTCAAGACAAAAAGAATCTTTCAGGAGGGGGTGTTAGTGTCAGCCCCCCCCCCCCAGTCCTCCCTCCCGCCCAAGTATTATGTTTCAATCCCGGTGGATTTACAGGAGCGACTGAATAACTGCTGTTCAAAGATAGACCTCGAGCCGCGCCCCCCTCCTTTAACCTGTCTTTCCTCTCCCTGCGTCTTTATTTAGCTTTAACGTTTATCTGGGCAGGGTTTGCTGAGTGTGCATGCTCCTTTTCTGCAGCGTCCCGCTTTGCATTCGTTCCAGCTGTGCACATGCACACCTGGTGGCTGCCGGGCGCCCACAATCCTCCGCTGCCGACCACGGAGCGGCTCCGCGGGAGAAACGGCGCGGCGGTGGAGTCCCTCGATCAAGGGCCGCCTTGGCAGGAGAGGAGAAACGTCACTCATCAGTTTAGACGCTTTACACACACACACACACACACACACACACACACACACACACACACACACACACACACAGATCCTGGTACATTGTTAACTTTTCCAGAAAGGGTTGAGATTCCCGCTTTTGCACACACAACATATTCCCGGAACATTTCCCTGTGTGTGTTCGATCACACACGCTATAACAACGTCAGGTGAGGGGAGGAGGGCAGGTGGAACGGACATATCGAGCACAGAACAGGAGTTAGAAAGCACATTAAAAACACCACTGTGCAAAATAAAATCTAACTTGACTTGAGTATCCTGTTTATGATCGGGTCCCCTTTTTGTTTTTGTGCATGTTAACATCAAATCGTGATTTCAGACACCTTGATGAGCCCTTATCTCGGTTTCTGGACGCAGCTGACTTCCTGTGCAGGCGCGGCTTCAGCTAAATGACGAAACAGAAACACAAACAACGGCGACAACGAGGGCGTCTCACCTCTGGAGCAATGGTGAAACGGAGTTTTGTCTTTTAGTAGTTTAGATGAGAAAGCATCCAAACGCTGACCTGCTCAAGTCTGGAGTAAACAGGCTGCAGGACGCCGGTTTCCCAGCATGCACAGTGGAGCCAAGTCAGGTCACGGTGGAGAAAACAAAGAACAACAAAAGAAACACAAACATCAAAATAGAAGAAGTGGCTCTGATCCACACTGCAAACACTCAAAATCTTACCAAGATTATTTGTCTTATTTCAAGTCAAAAATGTCAAATTATTACTAGTCAAAATATCTCATTACACTTAAAATAAGACATGATCACCTCAGAAGTAACTTGTTTTTACACAATTGTCTCTTGTTTCAAGTGAAAATTTGCTTGTTTCATTGGCAAAATTTGTTTCTTGTTTCTAGCTAATTTTCACTTATTTCAAGTGAATTTTCACTTTTTCCACTGGCAAATTTTGCCAATGAAACAAGCAAAATTTCACTTGTTTCAAGTGAATTTTCACTTGAAACAAGTGAAAAATGTCTAAAAACAATTTGATCATGTCTTATTTCAAGTGTAATGAGATATTTTGACTAGAAATAAGACATTTTTGACTTGAAATAAGACAAATAATCTTGGTAAGATTTTGCGTTTTTGCAGTGCAGCAACTTTGTATTAAAAACTGTAATTTTTAAAATGTTCTCTCCGTTCAGAATCACTGAAGTCCATCATGGCGATGCCGCCTCGCCCGTCATGGCTGCGGACCTTCATCCTCTGCTGCCTCGTCCTCCTCGCTGGACAGCCTGACGCCGGTCAGAGTGGAGGACATATTTAATATTTCCTGTTGCCATTGCCGGCAATAAGGTGGATAAGCCCAAATCCACAACACAATGTTGGCATTTAATAGAGTTAAGTCATATCAGCTTAATGGTTTCAAAATTGCCTGTTGGTGTTGTAAACATCACAGGCAGCAGCTAGTAACTAATATTTACCGTGCATACAGGGATATGAATATGAAATCTCTGTGTTCAGTGTAAACGCCATAACCCAAATATGATCAAAACTGGGATAAGCTTCATAATCATACTCAAGTCCACGTGAGCACTCAGGGTCAGGCAAGGGCTCTAAATAATTACATCAATATTCTGTTATGTATTAAAATTCATTATTCAAATCAATCTAGGGTCATTCCATGTTATTTCACCAAATTTTCAGGGCATCCCACACACTTGGGTCTCAAAAAATTCTGAAAAATTCACCAGTTGTTCCTTATTTATCCAATAGGTGCACTGTAAAATTTCAGTTTGCTCGGATGGATACTTTTTGAGATACGGCCAATTTAGTGAGAGGGGTATGTGTCGAATTTGGCGCGTCCTTATTTTTCCTCTATTTTCAGGTGTCAGTATCTCAGGAACTACAACACATAGGAAACTGAAATTTGGTACGATAATACACCTCCACCTTCTCTCTCAGAATGTACAAAAACATCTGTCATACATCATAACTTGTAGGCATGCCAGCCCCTCAAAAATGGAAAAAAAATTACGTGGGTTTCGTGGTCGGCCATGTTTGGGCCTTCAGAAAACAACTTTGTAATTGCCCCAGCTTCTTGATTTTTTCAGAGCTTTGAGATACATACATGGACTGTTCAAAGCATTAATGGTTAGTCAGATATATGCATTGGTTTCTGGATGGCAGCCTCTCCAAATCCAAAAAAAAGTGTTCGTGTCAGATTTTCATTGGCCCATAACTGCATGTGGGAATGTCTTAAAAAAAATCTGATCTCTGTTTTAATTTAAAGTTCAAAGCTTGCTCTTTCTTGGGGTATAAAACAATTTTTCTTTATGCTTTTATTTTTGATCCCAAATATGGGGCTATTTCACCACTTGCGAATATTTTCCTCAATATTAGACCATTGTAGCTTGCTTTTGTGTCTTATATTCATTTATTGTTTATGATTTGTTCATTATTAACCCTAAAATATAATGACCATTGCATCAGAAATGCATTTATGTGTCAAAACATCAACATTTTCAACTGGTGAATTTTTCAGAATTTTTTGAGAGCCAAGTGCGTGGGCCATTTGTTGAAATCACATGGAATCAAGGCCCAAATGCCCATATACATTGAGAGGTACAAGTCCCCCCCAATGTTCAGGCACTCCAAAATGTCCCCCCCCAAAATATTGCTGGAATATATTAGCAATTCAATGTTCAGGCATTCCCAAAATGTCTGTCCCCCCCAATGCTGAAATGGTGGTTTTGGCCCTGGAATGACCCTCTATTAAAATTAGATCAATATTCCACATGTTCACAAGAGAAAAAATGGTTTTCTGGTGTCTTTTGGACTCAGAAAGATGTGTCTCATTCATCAAAAGAGCTAAACTGAGGAGACCGTCGCCAAACAAAGTCACAGTTCGATTGTCATGTGAGTCGCACCCCGGCAAGTTTCACTTCGTCCTGAGCCAGAAGATTACTGCGGCAGAATATTCCAGAATCGTGATCCTGCTCCTGTTAACACTCAGCCGCATGCCACGGCTTCTCCAGAGCAGAGAGCCTCTATGAAAGGGGCCTTTTTTTGCTTTTTTTTTTATCCTTCTGCTCATGTCTGTCCATTCGCCTCGAAGGCTGCTGCCCCAAGCCCTCTACAAATTATAGATCAGCCGGCGGCGGGTTATTGTGCGGTGGAGGGCACAGGTTAGTGGACTGCAAGGCGGTGGAGCTCGGGAGCGGCTGCACACAGTAAACTTTATATTTCTGAGCCACATTTCATTACACCGAGTGCACGACTGCATGTGCAAGACACACGGCGTTCCCCTCATTTTGGTTAATTCCACACCTCCGTGTTTAATTATGTGGGCAGAAATTTCACAAGTTGTTCTTCAAATTTGGAAACAAGCGCCAACCTGTCAATGAATCATGCACTAAAAAGTTTCTGATCTGCTTTTGGTTATCGGGTTTTGGCTTTGGATTGCCCCGCTTGGCATTGGTGCTACCAGTGCTACCCGCTCCGATGGAATATTTTCATATTTTGTGACAAGAGCTGCCATGCAAAGGGGTTATCCTTAGTGAGAAACAGCTGACAGGGATACTGAGAGCTAATGGGCTCTGACATCATCGATATGCAGACCGAAGGAAAGTCATCAAGAATAAAAAAATAAAATCAGTCAATAAGCTCGTCTATATCCCAGAAAACTGGTTACTAATGGTTTTATATGTCATGGACAAGCTGTACGGGCACACAAGTCATCATCTCCATCTTCACAAGTTATTTAGTCTCATAATCAGTGAGATTAGCTCATCCCGCTGGCTGGGTTTTTGCCTTGTTTGAAGAAAAACAAGATTTTTAGGCTCAATATGAGACCAAATGACTTGTTAAAGACGGGGATTTTCTGTTGCGGCGTGTTTCATAACCACTGATTTTTTTTTTCCCCTACAGGACAAAACATTGCAAACGCAGCCCGATGCTGAGGTTCAGCCCCTGTAACAGGACGTATTTTTGTCTAATAACCCCTCTCTCGCCAGCCTCCTCTTCTTCATCTCTCCGTCTTCATCTCCTTTTTATGACTGAAGGAGGATCCAACAGATAAAAATCACAGCTTTCACTTGGCATCACCGCGCTGATCGGTTTAATGGGAAAAGCAGGTGTTCGTCATGTTATTTTAGCACAGCGTAAGTGTGTGTACATGCATGCAACACAGACTTGCACCACAGTTTGTGTTTGTGTGTGTGTGTTGGGCCACCTGTTGTGCATGTGCGTGCATGTGTTTGGTGCAAATCATGCAACACACACACACACACACACACACACACACAAAAACATGCACACACCCTACATTTTCATACCCACCTGTGCACTCTCTCTCTCTCCCTCTCTCTCTCTCTCACACACACATACACACACACTCCAATACCCTGTTACCCTCCCATCAATCCCCCAATCCTCTCTCCCTCCCAGCCTTCAAGGTGCACCGACGCGATCAGTGAAGAAGAATTACAGCAACACGTGTTGGAGACAGCAGAAGAAGAAGCGGCTCATTGTTGAGCCACGCCTTCGGGCGAGGGGACCAAGCGAAATAACCACAGATATCAATCATGCTCCGGCTCAGCTGCCGGCTGCCGGGCCTGCGCCGACACTCCCAGGCAGGTGTGAAATACCAGCGGTGAGAAATAATTAACAGAGCAGTGAAGCACGGTAACCTCTGATGGGCTTGTGTTTCAGGACCCTCTGCCTCCTGACTTTAGCTCACTTTAGTGTTAGGGTTAGTTTAGTCGACAGTTTATAAAAGGTTGCATTAATAATACATGATCTTCATTGACCCTCTATTGGAAAACAGCTGAATTTTTTAACAACTTACCTCTGCCCACGCAAGTCTCTGCCCTGAAGTCGTGCTTTCGCAACAGGGAGGAGTGAGATGGCTAATTACAGCAGATTTAGGGAAAAGACAATATATCACCGCGCTAAGTAGTGCAATTATAAATACTGCTCTGTCACTGGCTTACTGGCTTGACGGCGCATTATAGCTTTTGTAGCTGAAATGTGTCAAAATGTTGGTTAATCTGCACCACAGCGTCTGTCATCAGCTTCCAGTGGGCTTAGACAGGCGACCTATAGCCCCCCTGCAAATACAATGTACAAACAACTGGTCAATATTGACTTAGCATGCAATCAGCACTGATATCAGAATTAATTTTGGCTGATTTGCAAAGTACAAAACAAAAAACCCCACAAAAATACACTTCTTGGTGCAGGAATAAGCACTAAACCTAATTTAAAGAAATACATTTTGGGTAAAATACCCCTTTTCATGCATGACACATTACATGCATACAGCTTGGAGGTTGCTGTAAGGTTTATTTGTTTCACTTTGACAGAGCTAGGCTAATGACTCCCATAGACTTTGAGTCTTTATGCTAAGCTAAGACAAAATTCTACCCATAAGGACTTAACAGCTGGACATACAGAGGAGAAAACGGTGTCCAACATCTGGTCTCAGTCTGGGGACGTCGGAAAAAGGGACATTTCGCCCAAAATGTTGGAGTATTCCTTTAAAAACAGCATTATCACGTCCAGCAGACTCATCGTTTGCAGTGTTTTGTATAGCAGAGCAGTGTATCTCAGTGTGGATTGTGTTAATCGGTTAATTTTTCAGCGGTGTGTCTTCATAATAACAATGTGACTACCAGTTCTGATGATTCTTTGCTTCAAATGTGTTTTTATGTATTAAAAATACCAGCCCGTGTATTGCAATCATTATTTTTTTACTCACAAATATCAATATCAGTATTGACCTCAAAGACCAAGTGTTGCTCAGGCTCCATATGTATATATAGATACATATGCCTATTTATTTGTGCAGTAAAAATGTTGACATTATCGAGGAGAAGACACAATCTCACAGCCTGTTGGTTCATTTTCAGAGTGAACCAAAGTCCATTTTCAAAACAAATCGTTACTCAGTCAAATCATTTTGTCAACCCGGCCTGTAAACCGTGTGCCATCATTCAAGAAGCGACTTGTTTTGTTTGTGTGCAGTCGATCGATTCCTGAGAACGGGGCGTCACCTTTTCCCAACAGGCAGATTTCTCGTTTGGCGAAATGAAAATATTCCCAGCGACCAACATGACATGCGGGATCAGATGTATGTGTGTGTGTGTGTGTGTGTGTGTGACGACAGTGGGGGTGCGACTGGGGCGATCAGGTGGTCAGATCCCATCACAGATGTTTCATTGCACCAATCCCACGGCATCTAGCAGGCTCAGCTCCGTAAATCCCGATATCCCAGAATCCATTTACACCCACTCAGGCCTCCTCTCACCCACACCACCCTGACACCAAACACTTATGTAAAGGCAAGAAAAAAAGAAAAAAAAAATAGTGTATATTGTCATGGATATATGCGTCTATATGAACCTTGCATAAGATATAAGATATTTCGCTCTTTCAGGCCATTAGTCTGCCTGTTTATTCAGCAAAAGATTGAATGCCAATTTCTCCTTAAGGCGAAATGTCTGGGCAAAAATTGACTTGTTTTCCCACAGCGAGCTGGAGTTGTTTTTTTTTTTTTTTTTTTTTTTTTTTTTCCCCAATAACCAAATACTTATGTAAAGCGCTTGCTGTTAAACAAGATAACTTGCTAATTACATCTTGTATGGCTGTGTGTTTTTCCCCTTTAAAGCCGCTTACTTTGATGCCAACTATTTTGTTTGAACCCAGACAATAAAATACTGTTGAGGAACAGTGAAACTACACTCACACACACACACACACACACAAGTATATTCACCCACCCAGACAACACCCAGCGGTCCCCACCCTCGTTTTAGCTCCACGACATCTCATTTCTCTGGGAGTTTGCAGGAAAGCCGGATTCGCCGCTTGCAGATTTCACGCGGGCTGGCAGCCGCTCTTCCAGCATCTGCTTCCACCGGTCAGCCGTTATCGACTCGCTCCCGAGATCTGAGGTTGCTCAAGAGCCTTCGGGTCATCAGAAATCAATGAAAGCGCTGTTCGCGTTTGTTGTCGGCAGGCAAACACTCATAAACGTGACGCCCTTTGATTCCTTTCTCAGATAATTCTCTCCGGGTAATTAGCGCTCCTTTGCACAACCAGAACAAATTTAATTGCCGGGATAAAACCGTAGTAAAGAGCGAGATGGGGGAGGGGAGGGAGGATGTTTAATTCATAAAGTATATATTGGCATTAATGGAAGACAAGCCATGAGGAGCAAATATTGCTCTGGAGGAACTGTGCTTTTCTGGAGCCGCGTCGCTTCAGATCTTCCCCTCCTTTCTCAGCCTGGAGGTATGGAGCTGCGCGCCTCGCTCTCCCAGACTCTCACAGTGACTAATTATTCTGCACTTTCAATGCCGTCCTTAATTAGAGGAGCTAATGTTTGGATATGACTCCAGCAGCTGAGGAGCTCGCCGTCACCCGCAGAAGCCCGCGGTGAGGAAGATGCATATTGCCTCCAACCCCAAAGTTAATAATGCAGGCTGGCGCCCAGAGCCAATTTCGGAGGCATGTGTTGAACTGATGACCCGCCGTTCAAAAGAAACAGCACGAGGTCACGGAGAGAGTGAAATGAAAGAAAGCAGAGCGCTCCTCCATCCCCGCGTTGGATCGTACATCAGGGCGGACCTCTGTTTGTGTCAGGCTTTTAGCTTTGACTCGGCTTGATGTTTGGCCGTTCCTCTTCCAGGCGGACTGACAGGACATTTTTTGAGAGGTTGCTTCAATATAAACCCCGACACCTCCTCATCTTATTACAGCCCGGCAGAGGAATTTGCTGCATCTCATTTCGGGCGGTAGCAAGCCCATGTTTCAAATGTTGAAGACGCCGTGGAGGACGTGGCGTCGATGTGGAAACAAATTGGAGGCAGGATTTTGCTGAAATAGAGCGTCCATGACCAGAGAAACCTTTTCTGGACACGTAGTTTAAAAAAAAAAGCCACAAAATGTATGACATTTGGTGTTCATTTAATCACATTAAAGAGAATACAACACTGACCGGAGCCATGTAGGCGTCACTTTGACTTATTCTGGCAGGAAACCAGTTTGAAACCAGGAGACTCGCATTTATTTGACAAGTCATGAATTAATCACATGAATAGTAAGACCTGAAAAAAAAAAAAACTGAGCAGGTGAAGAAAAAGCGGCTCATAAATATACGTCACAATAAATGCACCCAAAAACCAAAGGTGTCATTGCAGTTCTTTCGTCTGGTTTCCATGCGAGAGATATTCGTGGTATGTTTATTTAAATGTAGCTCATGCGATACAAAACCTCCATGCTTATTTTTGCAGTGGCACATCGTCTGATAACTCACCACAAATGATGCAGCGGCTCCTCGTGGGTCGGCTGATTGCACATAGTTCACGTGGTTGTGGCAAATACGTCTTTGTGTTTGTTTATCCTGCATGTGATACCAGATGGTCCAATTAGGGAACGTCAAATTTGCGCAACCCGATGGAAAGCGTTACCGAAGTCAGCGCGTTTTTGTGTGACTGGCAACTTTCCTGACGCCATCATGACCACAAGTTATTATAAATCCGAGCGCCCGACGTGTTTCAGCGTCTTCAATCTGTTTTGGTGAGGAAATAATCACCCAAAGCTCATCATTCGGTTTGGAAGATCATATTCGTTAATGCAAGGTGTGACCGTTTCATCGACCACGGCATCAAATATCATAAAGTGACTGCAGTGGCTTAAAATGCAAGTAACGTATTCCAGCTACTGTGCAGAGAGTGAGAAACACATTTATGATGACAATTAGATAGATAGATAGATAGATAGATAGATAGATAGATACTTTATTCATCCCGAAGGAAATTCACAGTTTTCAACAGTATCCACAGATTACAGATTAAATAAATAAAAAATAAAGAATAAAAGATGACACCAGAGATCTAAGTATCCAATGTGCAAAAAACACGTGTGCATATGTGCATAGATATGGGCAATGTGCAAATTTACAGTATAATTATGTTATACTATAATTATAAATTATGTGAAAAAGACATGATTGGAGGCACGTAAAGGTGTTTTTTTTTTTTTTTTTTTTTTTTGGTGAAGTTTTCGTTTTCAGCTCAAGTGATTTTTAATTTCGCCGTGAACAAAACTTTAACCCGGAACCTTAAAAACTGCGATAATCAAAACCCAGGAGATTCGATGTAAGTGAGAGCGATCCAGACTCACAGTCGTCATCAGGCGCTGATCATATATTATGTGCTTATTCCACGTTTGTTGTATTTGTAATTTAATCAGCACAGCGAGAAAGGAAAATTAGATTCAAATAGAGGGAATATAGGGCCCTAAGTCCGGTGGGAATTTATTTCTCAACACACACACACACACACACACACACACACACTTACACCGCTTGCTCTGTCTCTCTTGGGCCGTGCGGGGAATAAACAAAAAGTCCCAAAAAATCCCAACTTCCGATTCCAAAGAAGAAAGGTCCTGACGTCTGGAGAGCTGCAGAGGCATCGCCAGACTCCCCTGAATAAATCAACGCCGGGGTGAAAAAGTGTGAGCGAGAATTTATTTCTTAAGGACAGAGGAGAACAACGACACCGACCCCCTGCTGGCTATGCAAATGAGCCCGGCTGTGTGTGTGTGTGTGTGCGTGTGTGTGTGTGTGTGTGTGGACGTGAACAGGACTTGACAAGTGGTAGCTGATGTGCAGGGATATGACTGAGTACGCAGGTGGGAGTTTTGCTACTCATGCATACATGTAAAGGGTTCTCAATCTGCCACGTGTCTCTGTGTGTGTGTGTGTGTGTGTGTGTGTGTGTGTGTGTGTGTGTGTGCAGATACAAAACACGAGCAAGTCCGCTTAATCACTTAAGTCTGTCGAGCCCCCGAGTTGCAGAAGTGTTGATTTTTCTGCTTTCCACCGTTCGCTAAACATTCACCTCACCTTATTCATACATGGAGCAGATACAGTATCTCACACTGGGACGAAAATCCCCTCACACACACACACACACACACACACATTTTATCGCAGCTCCAAGCGACTGCAGCACATCGGCGCGATCCGTTTACAACTCCAGGCCTCCTCGGAGCGCGCGGCCTTTTGAGAACATCAGAATTGATAATGGTCCAATTAAAAGATGAAGTAAATCAATCCGCTGGAAGCCCGCGCCACATGAGAGGCCTGTCGTCTTTGCAGTAATTGCATCTGTATGTGCACCGAGGCACCGGGCTCTGCTCTGAAGAAGCCACATGAAGAGAGGCCATTACACTGAGGCAGCCTGCCGTCAACGCCATGATTCATATAGGCTGATATATGGAAAGTACCGGCTCTTTAAAATCGCCCACAAGCAGCCGTGCGACGTAAAGGCCTGAATGTGGATTTATGAATGTGGACCGGGCAGAATCGAGTAGATATGGAGCAACACACACAGAGAAAGAGAGCGAGATATATATATATATACAGTGGTGGAAAAAAGTTTTCAGACACCCCATGCATTTGTGAAATATTGAATTAAGAATCACTCTTAGGTCTTCAAGTGCAATTTGTTTTAGTACAGTCACAGCCAAAATACTAAACAAATCCGAAAAAAAGTAATTAAAAACTTCAAATTGATTGGTTCCATAAAAATACATAAGAAATTTTGAGTATTGGGTCAAATTGGTTGCCATGGCGGCGCGCATAGACGCAGCGGCTACAGCTCTCCACTCTCGGTGCCGTATTCTATGTTTTTGTATGTGTGAACGGTTGTGTTTTTCGCTTAAAACACCACCTTATGTTGGGCAATGTACGCGTACAGTCGTCAGCACCTTTTGAGCTTGGGATTACGCTGCGAGGTACCAATTTCGCCGGACTTTCATCGCTACCAGGACATTCCGGAGGACGCCGTTAGAACACCGGGGTCTCCGCGGATAGTTCTTCCCAGCGACAAGTCCAGGAGGAAACGTAAACAAGCAAAGGAAACAACAGTTATCAGGACCTTTTGAGCTTGGGATTGCGCTGCGGGATGCCAATTTCACCGGACTTTCGTCGCTGCCGGGACATTCCGGAGGACGCCGAGGCTGCAGGGCCGGCGCGTTGACACGGCTGAAAGGACAGCCCTTTGGGCCGCCGCCTCCCAGCTTTTTCCAGCGCCAGGTCCATGGCGAACACGGGATGACGAACTGTGCTTGCACATCCAACAAGTGTTTCCGTGACTGTTGAATTTTTTCTGATATCAGAGACATAGCTGCAGCCATCTATTACTGGACTTGGCTATTCAACTAGCAGGACACACGATGCTTTCTATTCTCCGCTGCACCGAAAGGACTGAGCCCTAATTTCGTTGCATTATTATACGTATATGATTGTGCAATGACAATAAAATCTATCTATCTATCTATCTATCTATCTATCTATCTATCTATCTATTTTGGTACCAGTGATGAAGGTAGTTCTTTTTATTAAAAGACACAATTTTTGTTGCCAAGCTTGGTGTCTATATAAAGCCAGCACATCTGAAAGCTCTTCAGACACAAAAATGGCTAAAACAAGGAACCGAACGCAGGAAACACGCCTGAAGATAAAGATTCAACTGTCAACAATTTAGTTTAGTTAGTTTTTCTTGTAAACAATAAACCAAAAAAAAAATATAATTTGTATTTGTTTGTATCTGTCTAATGCAGCCACACCTTTTGAAACACAAAAAAAGATTTTTCCACAAATATTTCATGATAATATTTGAGATTGTGAGATTGTGTAAAATTTTAAGGGTGTCCGAAAACTTTTTTCCACCACTGTATATAAGACAAGAGGAAAGAGAGAGAGCGAGAGAACGAATCATAGGAATATAAATATCTGTATGTATATATATAGTGGGAGACAGAGCAGAAGCAGAGTGTGTAAGAGCTAAAAAAGAAGAAAAAAAAACCACACCGCCTTTGAAGTCATACTCAACCAGTGTTTTCAAATATCTTTTTTTATCACTTCACATTTTGACGTGTAGCCCTGACATATCAATTGTGCACAAAATGAATACGCTGCTCCCATATAAACCCCTCTCTTTGCTCCCCCCCCCCCATTCTGCTGCATGTTACATTCATATTCCTGCGCCGAACGCGGGGGAAACTTGCTGCCATTACCTGAGAGGAAAGACATGAAAAGACTGAGAAATATTACTATGGAAGAAAAAAAAAAACATGAATCTTTTAAAAGCAGCGGCTGTAAGTAGGGCAGTGAAAAAGCACTCCAAACGGAATCAGGCCCTATTTTCACTGACCTGCGCCGAAACAGACGAAGGCAGGCGGGCTTCGGAAAGGCGATGTGTGTATTTTTCACCACCAAGTTGGGCCCATTTGTAAAATAAATGACTTGACACTTCCAGTAAGCGACCAATTTGTCTTCCAGTATGGATCGGCGATGAATCCGGCTGCTACGCTGCGTCGGATAATGTGAAGCATCCGCGCCGCAGCACTACAGAGCTGTAAGGCCGTTTTTCTCCTGAGAGGCTGCGCATTAGGAGACAAACGTCCCGCTAACTTAAGGTTTCCCGCAGGCTTCAACTCTCCTGAGTTTCAGCGGAGTTCGCTTGCTGTCGGCACTTTTTTTGCGCAAACCCGTCACCAGGGCTTTTAACTTCCTTTCTACATTATTCAGCAGCGAGGAACTGAACTGAACGGCGTCTCGTGATGACTGAAAACGCGTTCGTCCAATGTGAGCTCTTTAAATTCCAAATAGACGGATTAAACTCTTCAACTCCGTGCTGCCGTTCAAAACCCACGCCGCTTTTATTTGAATGAATGTTTTATTTCGGTCATTTTCAAGCGGCAGAAATCAAACACACCAATGAATAGACAATATCTTATGCACAAATATTTAAACAATAAATAATATTTCATTTCCTTTCAGTGGAAAACCAAAACAAATATATTATATATACTAATAAACACTGACCGAAAGGGTATAGGCTGAAGCCTTAGCTTATTTTGCCTATCCTTCTTACATTGCTAAGATTTTGTCAGCTCACTTAGATAATAAAATAAAGTAAATGGAAGACACACACAAAAAAATACAGTTGTCCCTCGCTATAACGCAGTTCACCTTTCGCAGTTTCGTGGATTTTTTTTTGTGCAATTTTGCATGCTTTTTTTTTTTTTTACTGGACTTATTTTTCTACGAAGGTTTGAACTTTGAGAGTTTAAACAAGAGAGAAAAGTGAGAAAATGTTAACACCTGTCTGAGAAAAGTGTATAAAGTGTGTAGTGAGGGGTTTTACAGCCTTAAAACATCTATAATAATTGTAAAAAAAATAAAGCTGACTACTTCGCGGATTTCGCCTATTAACGAGGGACCACTGTATGTGTATATATACAAAGGGTCCCAAGGCAGTCCATAAGTACACTAGTGTTCATAATTTTGTTTTATATTTACTAATAATATTATTTTTAAATAGCTTTTTAAATCTATTAAGCGTATTACATAATTTCATTTTTATTTCTAAATTATTCCATAAATTTACACCTTTAACTGTTATACATCTTTGTTTTACATTTGTTCCAGCAGAGATCCTGAGATTTCCGAAGATATCAAACATGTCCTGCTGAATCACAGGGAGACATGTAGAGTAAAATGATGCACAAGACTTTGAGGCGTTTTCTGTTTAACGGTGCAGCCATGAAACGGCGGCACCTCGGCTTTGAAAAATGTCCCCCAATACAAGAGGAGCAGCCGGCAGATCCAGAAAATGGATCTGCTCGACGGGTTAAAAGCAGGGTTGCCAAGCCCGCGTTTTTTCCGCCAAATTGGGCTACTTTTTAAGTGTTGCCGCGGGTAACAAATTTTGTCCGAGGGTTGGGCTTGGGCTGACATGAATAAAGATTCATATTTTGAATGACCAATGTTTATAACCAAATCTTGTCAAACTGACTCCAGGCCAGATCAGCATATAAACTATCCACATATGTCACCTGCTCCACAGACAAATAATATGCCAATGCTGTGTGAGGCCACTCAGCACATGACCAATCACATCATCAGCACCTCTCAGCTGAAGTAAGGTGTCCCATATTATATTTTAAGTTCTGATATACTGTAAATTAAATAGGTGAAAGAACTGTTTCGGGAAATTGCCTTTAATGTTTATGGTGTTATTTTATAGATATTATAGTGCATTTTGCAATTATAGCAATGCTGTTGGACTTTAAAAGCAACATATATGGATTTTTATGGGCATATTTTGAGTTCTGGTATTGGGCTGATTTTTGGGCCTTTTTTATACCAGGTTGGGCGGGTTTTGTCTCTCAGACCTGGCAACCCTGGCTAAAAGGCAGGAGGGCAAACACACACACACAGGCAGGCGAGCAGGGAGGCAGGCAGGCAGGCAGAGGAAGACAGACAGGTAGCCTCGGCAGAGAGACAGGCAGGTAGTTATTACTGTTACAGCACAAGTGATCAACAGTAATTATCTTTTTTTTTTTGACCGGGAGAAGGCTGTCTTTTAATACCTCCCTCCCCCGTGACAGCTCATTAATCTCCAGCGGCTCGGCAGAGAGCGCCGAGCTGCCAAGCACCACAGCACAAACCTGTTCCGACAACCTGGATGCATACCTGAGAGATGACGAAAATAAAATCTCTCACCTCTGCTATCTAAAGAGGCTCGGCTGCATACTACCTTGTTTATATAGACGCTTTTATTGGATGCGACGTCTCCCAGATTCGTAGCTGGGAAACAGACAGAACTGGTCTCTCATTTACCGGCAGTCTCTTCACCCTCCTGTTTTATTTTATTTTTTTTTTTTGAGGTATTTTTGAGATGCTGAGGGAGTCTGAGCACAGTGGTGACTGCATTACAGCTGAGATCGCTTCACCGAAATGAACTATGAAGCGCAAAAGTTTATCCTCTTGTTTTTGCTGTCAGTCGGCGGGTAATCTCAATGCAAAGAAAGGCTGCAAATATAGTAGAGGAAGAAGAAGGAGGTCGGTGGATGTGATGTGCTCCGGTCCAACGTGGGACGCCAACATTTGAAAACAACCGAAAACACACGCCGGCTCCGCTTCAGTTCTTGTTTTTTCCCCCAAAATCCACTCTGACGCTTTTCCAAAAACGGATCCTCCGCATTTTAAATCCTTCATCGATACGCAGCCGAACCCATTCTTCCCCACTCGAGATGCTCGCTGATGCAATGCTGCTTCATTCTCATGCTCGTAACGACTCGCATTGTGCAAAGCAACAATAAAACAATGCCTGCCTGGCCCGGGTGGGAAGCCATAAACAGGCAGGCACGCGAGCCTACTTACTGCTCGCCGGAGAAAGGTGCTGGAAGCTCTCCAGTCATTGTTATCCAGCCGACACAGAGTAGCGCGCCGCAGACAAAACAACATATCTGCAAAAAAAAAAAAAAAAAAGTGTTGTTGTTGTTGTTTTTATTCCCCGGGAATGAGGAAAAGAATGGTTATTCTCTCACTGACACCCCTGCGCCTCAGGCAAAGTTCACCCTGCAGGCCTGAACTGCTACTCATGTAATTTTCCTGGATGATTCCTCATATCTATTCTAGGAAGCTCCCCACATCAGCGTTGAAAAGATTAACAACAGCAAAAGACTTCAGATCTTTTCTTTTTTTTTTTTTTTTTTTTGAATATCGACGCCTTGTTTCCGGCGTTGACTAAATACCAGTCGAGTCAGCAGTTTGGCTTCCTCTCCATTGCTGTGTGTTGTCACTGCTGGTGCCAAAATTTAAAAAAAAAAAAAAAAAAAAAAAAAAAGTCTCAGGTGGATGACGGAGAACTTAGTTATTGTCATGGCAACACAGACCAATTTGATCCCCGTGTTCAAACGCAGGCCGCGCGCCTCGGGATCGATTTTTGCTCCTCGTACGAAATGAAAAACGAGACTTAAAAAAAAAAAAAAAAAAAAAGTCTAATTTGGGAGGCTTTCAACCTGCAGTGTGAACGTGGCCTTTGAACTCAGATCACGGGGCAGGTTTGCAGGGCAGGAGGCGGTTATGAGACGAACTCAACCCATAAACCACGAGACGTTTCAATGAAAAAGCGAGAAGCTGGGTGTTTTTTGTTTTAAATTGCAGTTACATGTATTTTTCATGACAGCTGCCAGTCACTGCAGCCACATTAGTGAGGCTCCTCAGACGCCCAGCGGTGGCACTTATCACTTCAGCGCAGAGGCGAGGCGCGAGGAGCGAGCCGCTGACCCCCTCCGCTCCCTGCCTGCCGGCGCTGGGATTGGCAGGCCGGCGCTGCATGACGACGGCAATTCATTTCAATTAAACAGGTCCGTTATTATTGTTAAATCGTTAAGAGTGGCGTCGAGGCGATTAACGCGCGCCGCCAGACAGCGGGCTGAGCGAGGCAAATTAAAATCCCGTCACCTCCGCGGCCACCGCCGGCGCCGTCACCGCCTTCACACGGCGAGCAGAATACAAAGAGAGCGCCGAGCCGGCTTTGTGCACGCAGGCTCAAGGTGAAACGCAAGCGAGCGCGCCGGGTTATGAGGTTTGCATTGTGATTACAGCGCAGAAGCAGAGTGATCACACACACACACACACACACATATACAGAGACACACACACACGCAGATGAAATGCAATGATTACAAAAACAAAGGGAAAGAGATTCAATCAATAATCTGTGCAGATGAGATAAACAACCCCCCCTCCTCCGCCTCCTCCTCCTCCTCCTGTTCCCTCCATCATCCTCCTCTCCCCCCGGGGGCTGATGAAGACGCGCCATCGAAGAACAAACAACAAAATAACAACAAAAACAAACCTGTCGACGCTGACAAGCTGAGACACGGCCGCCTTGACTAATAAAACCTCGATGGCAGCGGACACGGCAGAACGACGGGATTCATCAAGTGTCGACTCCATGCACGTGTTTGACTATTTAAATGATACCTCATGCGGAACGACCTGCGGGGATCGAACCTGTGACCTTTCAGCAGAGGTGGAGTAAACAATAAGTAAATAATAATGAGTAAATAACTGCATTTACTCACGTCACTGCAATCGAGAGGCATGTTTTACCTTTACTCAAGTCCATTTTTGCTTGAGTTTTGCCCTTCATTACATTTTACATCAGATCCATTTCAGAGAGCAGATTTTGGAACCTTTCACAATAAAAGCACAGTCGGCGAAGATGAGAAGAGGAAGCTGCCTCTACTTTGTTGGCTCTATTTCTTGTCATGTCGCGTCGTTTGAGCTCTGCAGGGCAGGTGTGGCACCAAATCCTCCACACTTGTCTTGTCCAGTATCTTCTTGACTAATAACTCAAAATAGACTCAAAACTGGATGCAGCGAGCAGGTGTGTCCACCTGAGTGAGCGAACAGGAAACCCGGCTGCTCCGTGGATCAACATAAACTCCGGGTTTTCACAGCTTCTCCTGTTGTGGAGCCGAGATTTTGACCCCTCCTGCCCTTTTCAATTTTTTTTCCAGTCGATACAAGGTTTTTCCACCATCCTGATCAACGCATGTCCATATAAATTCTGATTAAATACATAGTAATGTCTCAAATTGACACTCCTAACAAAAAATAATAATAATTACATCTTTAGATTACACATTGTGAGTATTATCTGAATAGCTACATAGTTCAGTGAAAAAAAAAAATCCATAAAAAGGCGATTCTGCAACCCTTAAACCCAGAGTTACAACCAAAATCTCACAAACTAATAAAATAGGATTTTTTCTCTCCACTTTTTTTTTTTTTTTAAATGATTGTAAAGTCATGGAAATTACATGTTGTGAGGCTACAAAGCCATAGGGTTAGCATGCATTTTAAATTACACCCCTCCAGTCGTATATCTGTGTGATGTTTTTATGCGGCGTCCAGGATGTGGCTGAACGCTGAGATTACGATTCGCCAAAAGTAGCTAAAAAAATCACCAAATACGCTCTTTTACCTTGAAATATGAGCCAATGCCCCTCTGGGTTTCCACCGCTGGAAAAGGCTTAATATTGTTGGTTATGGTAAAGTTTCAAACACATGAATTTTTTGTCAGTAAATACTGTAAATTTAACACTTTCATGTAAAAAGTGACTTTTAAAAGCAGCGTTCCCCAACACTTTGGCTCCCTAAAGCAGCGTGCAACAACACATGTGAATGTGAACCAATGCAATTATTAGTAAGTCTCATTTTTATGCAGCAGACTGCTATTTGTATGGTGGATGGGCTTCAGCAGTGTAAATGTCTCCTCTTGTTTCCTGCCCGTTAAAATGTGTCTCTGGCTTACGTTTTGTGCCCGACTAATAACGATGCTATTCAGGGATCCCAAAAGCAATATTTGCAACATTAGATGTGAATAAGTCTCTTTAATAGATTTTCCTATCCACCCCTCCGGTTTTATTTTTTATTATGTCTGCCTGGCACCGCAAATATCTGAAAACCCCGTCTGCCTCTGTCTCCGGCTGCAGCAGCTGATGAGGAGAGAGGGAGGAGAGGAAGAGGAGAGGGAGAGACGAAGGAGAGGCAGAGAGAGAGAGAGGGGTGAGGAGGTGAGAGAGGAGGAGGAAGAGGAGGTTTCGGGGGGTTAATAAGGAAAAGGATCCACAAGTGAGAGGACAAGTGGAGGACAGGGACAGAAAAAAAGAAGAGAGAGAGAGAAAGAAGAGGGAGAAACACATTTCTAACCAAACTGTGAATACTTGAATCTGATTGGCTGGAGGGCGTCCGTTAAAGCCGCATATTAAAACACCTCAAACGTGTTGCTGTCAACAGATTTATCCACCGTTCTGCTTTAATGTTCACTAACATTCAATCATTTCAACAATAAACTAACAGCTGTACCTGCTAGTTACGTTTAATGATGATAGTCATTTTAGCTGCCGCCCTTTTTCTTCTTTTTAAATCCTGATTTCTTCAAAAGTAATGTCTTTTTTCTCCAGCTGTTAACACTAGTGTAATATTAACATCGACTCTGAGCTCGCTGAGTCTTTTTTTGTGTAGAAATGTGCCGCGTTCAATTAATTTTGCCAAATTCACAATGCATTTCTGTTGCTCGGCTGCTCCAGATATTAGCATGACGCTTTCAAAAATAAGAGCAGAAAAATGCGATTTACAAAGCCCGTTGTTGTGTCTATTAATATTAATTTTTTCATATTGTTCTGTAACATTGTTGACTAACATTCACGCACTACAAGAACAAACCAACGGCTATACTAGCTAGTTGTGTTTAATACTGTTAATTGTTAGCTGACACACTTAATTTCGTTTTTAAAATCCCGAACGCCTCAAAACTATTGTATTTTTTCTTCAGTGATGTTAACATCGACGAGCTGAGCCATTATTTTTGTGTAGAAATGTGTCATGTTTAATAAATTTTGGCAATTCACAAGGCCAGGAACGCCGTAGCTCAAGTTGAATAACGTTAGCCGAATGAGCTGTTAGCATTTCTGTTGCTAACAGCTCGGTAGCAACAGAAAGTGAATAACTAATCTTTTGCAGTGATTTTATTATTATTATTTTTTTTTTAGATTCATTCTGGTAGTTAGGGGTTTTACTGTGACATGAACAAAAATCAGGGCAGAAAAATTATGTTTTCAAAGCACATTGCTGCGTAAATTGATGATGTTTTTTTTTTTTTTCCGTTGCTGGCGAGCGGCCACGGCACCGGTGTGATGATGCACTCAGAAGTGTCCTGATATCAGGAAGTCATGGACTTGGGTGCCGTTCAACTCTGTCAAGTCCGTTAATTCCCTCAGGAGGCCTCGTCATGCGTCGGCGTGCCAGTGTGTGAGTGTGTGTGTGTGTGTGCCCGTCTGGGATAATCCCTTTTGCATGGCAAGACATGAGTCAGCCGCTGTGTGACTCAGATTGTAATTCCACACTAACGCCTCAGTCGCAGCACAAGACTCAGCTGAAATCGCTCCTACCCTGGGGACAAATACAAAAAAAAAAAAGACATGATCACTCCAGGGATATTGCAGCTATTATCTTGTTACATCAGGAGGCTGTGCCTTTGACCTCTGACCTCCTTACTACTGGCTGCTTGTACTAATGATGTAGAAATGGAGGATTATTCTACCGTTGTAAATCGCCTGGGATGAAAGCGCCGGCTAAATGTCTAAAATGCAAATGTTATGGAAATGGAAATGGAAAAACACCCACTTAACTGAATAACTAATCATGTGCAGTGCTTTTTTTTTTTTTGGAGATTGATCCTGGTAGTCAGGGGTTAATCTAGGCCAGGTCTGTTGGGGGTTCAGCCTACGCTCCTCACGTCATCCGGGACGCCGACGAGGCTCACCCAAATGAGCCTCGTCGCCCGCTCACGCTCACGCCACGCCACACCACGCCACATACAGACACGATATATGGTCCTCACACACAGCTGGAGTCCGGACAGTGCACCAACTACAGGCTGGTTCAGTTCTCATGGGTAGCATTTTGTGTTAGCTTAGCATAATGACTTGAAGTCTATGGGAGTCGTTAGCGTGGCTCCGTCAAACTGAGAAAAATAAACCTTACAGCAACTCCAAAGCTGTCTCATTTACATTATATGTGATATATATTTGAGATACATGCCTTGGAAATCATATATTAAAAAAAAGAAAACAAAAGAGTCATTTTAGGAAAAGGTCATTTCTTTCTATACCTTCAATGCAACAGGCGGAAGGATAAATGTGTTATAGTTCCAGCTCTAACTTCTCCTAAAATGACTCTCATTTAAAAAAAAAAAAAATAAATAAAAAATCAAGACCTGTATTTGAAATCCACATGATACACTGAGTAACTAAAACAAGCTTTGAAGTGGCTGTAAAGTTTATTTTTTCACTTTGACGGAGCTAGGCTAACGACTCCTATAGACTTCAAGTCTTTATGCTAAGCTAACAAAAAATGCTAGCCAAAGGAGCCGAACCACTGGAGGTGAAAATGGTGTCCAACATCTGGTCTCAGTCTGGGGAAGTCGGAAAAAGGGGATTTGGCCCAAAATGGTGGAGTATTCCTTTAAAATGAATGTCAATCTTCCGTTTTGCAAACCTTTTTTTTAAAGTTTCTGTTCAGAGGTCATCTCAGCCTTCCTCCTTTTTTTCAAGCTTCAACAGCACACTCATTCTTTATTATAACCTCCTGTCTTAAAAGGGGCAGTGCACCGTTAAATACAGCCTCCTCTAATTTATTCAGATACTCACATATCACTTTTGTTTGGATAGACCTGACAGACTAAAGGCGATCTTTCTTCATCCTGTGTTTTGAAGAAAAATATGTGTGACATCTGCGGTGTAGATCAAAACTGCAACCCAATAAAGAGAAATTAGCAGAAAAGGAAAACTCTCACGACAGAGGTGTTGGCTCATAAGGCCAGAGAAGGTCAGGCGGGTCAGTTTACGACAAATAAATCTCATTTTATTAATTTATCAAGAGCAAAAAAAACCTTCCTAGTTATCTTCTGATCTTGTTTTGGTCCTGCGTGGCGATGACTGATGACCAGCCACTGCTCCTTACACACAGAATAACTGCATGACACATATATATATGTATGTATATATGTATGAAGTGTCTTAACTCACAAATGCCACCGTTTCATAAAGTGGCACCCACTAAAAATGATTACTGATGTGAAATAACTGGTTTTGAGAGAAAGTTAAACATTATTGCAAGATAAGTTATTTGCTAGTTTGGGATCGATGCCAGCTACATTCCAGTATTTTTTTAAATATTTTTTTTTAGCATCAAAATGGTATCATCTGTACTTGTGAGGTGTGGAGTGATGAATCTGATGTAAATGCATTTGAAAAGCGAATGCGAACTTTGCGGTTCGTATTTACACAAGAGGCCAGCTTGACTTCTTGCAGCGTACTCACAACTGTTTTCCTATCCTCCCCCCCTCCTCCTCCTCCTCCAATCAACACGACCGTCGGCCTGTCAGTGAAAAGGTCATGGATTACAGTAGATTGATGGCTCGAGGGGGAAAAAAAATATTTTTAAAGCTGTCTATTGGGAGACGACTTTGGCATGTTCCCATGTGATCCACTTTTAGCAATCAAGAGCTAAAATTGGACCTATTTATGGCACTTGTTAATCCTGCACTCGAGCTGCCGCGCCTCGTTTTGCCCACAGCCATGCTACCGCCTCTTTGATGCACCTCAAATTCTGTGCCAGGGCGCTATTTTGCCACCATTTTCCTCGAGGATAGATTTCTCAGAGGTGAAGCGATTACGCGGCAAGGGCAAAAGGTTGCAACGGTGCAAAACTTTTGATTGCGACGGAAAGCGGAGCGAAAGGTCCCGGGCGCAGATAAGCACAGAGCAGCAGTCAGGAAAAGAAAAGAAAAAGAAAAAGAAAAAAAAAAACAATGAGAGGCTGTGATTCAGTGAATGCAGTGCATTTGTGATGGACAGATTCCTCCGGTGCCAGCGTCGAGGTATTTCAGTATAAACCTCCTGAATGCTCCTGTGTGCAGCAGCAGTTGCGTGGTGTTGATGGAAAAAAAAAAAAAGTTTTACATCCCAATAAAAGGAGGTTTACTGCAGACTAACTGGGTGTGTATTTATATCTATAAAAGAAACAGAGGGAGGACTCAGAGGCCCGTGCAAGTTTTGCAGCGCAGACGAATGTACACATGTGCGTTCCGAAAATGATCAATTAAAATAAATGGGCAGCCGTGGCAGAGTCCTCGCTCCAGACGGTCTGAAAAAAACAAATGCACACCCCTGAAGTGCTCTTCTGGACAGAGGAGCCATTGGAAATCTGCTTCTTGCACTTCATCTCGAAGCAAGTCTGCCACGGCTCCTTTTTTTTTGCGAGCAGAAGACAAATACAATAAATCCTATTCTTGCCGTTCACTCCAAGAGCTGAAATCACACGGTTGGCGTGCTCGTGTAATTTTAAAGTGGGATATCAAACACTCGAGCGCTGTGTTTCACTGCAAAAAAAAAAAAAAAAAATCTTTGTCTTAACAAGTCATTTGCCTCATATTTGGTCTTAAAAACGTGTCTTTTCTTCAGACAAGTCGGAAAATCTGCCAGAGGGGTGAGATAATCCACCTTGTTTCCAACGCAGAGGCATTTTTTTTTTCTTGGAGCAAAACGGTATAAATATCCTGAAACAGGGCAAAACGGGGCAGATCAGCCTACCACTGTGAGGAACATTCTGGATAAAAGTTGATTGGCAAGTGGGATTATCTCATCCCACCGGCAGATTTTTTTTTCACGTCTTTGAAGCAAAACAAGATTTGAACACTGAAGAGGAGACAAAATGACGTGTTTGGATGGATTTTTTTTTTTTTCGTCTTGCCGTTTTATTATGAAAGAGGAGCAGATTATGAAGGTTTAGCGATGGGACGGAGGCTCTCCCAGCCCCGGGGGCCGGAGGGACGGCTGGGGCGAGGATGGGAGACAAACAGGCCCAAACTGGTCTGTGCAAACAACAGGCCTGCGGTGAAGACACCCAGGGCACAGCTGCTGTTCCCCAAAATGGGAGGGTAAAACAGCTTGCGTTGGTTCTCGGATAAAGTATATAGCTCTTATTCAGGATGCTAACCATGTGTTTTGCACAAGCCTGTGTGTGTGTGTGTGTGTGTGTGTGTGTACGCTGGGGTGTGTGGGCAGCGTGTTATTCTGGTTTGATGAGCTATAACTGGACAGCAATTCAGAGCGCTCCTTACCGTAACCTCCGACCAAAACATTGGCTCGGCTTGACTGGACTCACCGCACTCGTATTGCCACCCCGCCATAGAATTAGAGGCGATAGACAGGGCACAGCATGATTTAGCGCGGTAAACACACTTGGAACAGCGACGACGGATGTTTTAAAGTGTTTTCCAGCAGCACAGCCTCGTAAAATTGCAATTGGGAATGGGCACAAACGCTCGAAACGCAGATTACACGTTGCGGTCGCGAACAATGTGAAGATTACACTGCCCCGCCGCAACAGGATGACGTGACAAGAGCGCGAGCCGGACACGCTGTTTTTATGGGTTTATCGGTTTAGGCGACTAATATGGTGAAGATGAAGCGACTAAAACAAAGGTTAGGCTAAGGTTTTGGTCACGGCGGAAGAAGAAAAAGCTCTAAAACAGGAAAACCTCCGTGAAAAACATCTTGGCACGAGTCGGGGAAACGAGTCGTAGCCTCGCTCAGGCAGCCGATCGTGCGAGATCACAAAAACAGAATCTAAAACTACGGCTGCTCTTGAAGAAGTTAACCTGTTAGAATAATGTAGAACAGACTCATATCACAGATTAACTTTCGGTAACGTCAGCAAGTCGACACATGGCCATTTTAGACTCCTTTCTGATTCATTATATCAAAATCAATCAATTTGAAGCCGACCAATCAACGACTGGCTTATGAAAATAACACATAATGTAGAATTACATAAAGCAGAAGAGACTAATATAGCCTACAGCAGACAGGTTTGCCATTTACCTCCCAGAGTGAAATACAGCTAATTACATCTTTCTTAAAAAAATCTATATTCCATGTCAACCTTTCATGTATCTTCACTAAACCAAAAGAGCTGATTGTGCTAAAATGATCATAGTTTATCATTAATCATCGATCAATTTATCACAGAAACCTCTTATTTTGCTTTTTATACATAGTTGATAATAATTGGATGCATAAAAATGGATGTATTTTGATTTTAAAATGTTTTTTTTTTTTTTTTTTTTCTTTATGGGGCCAGATGTGCTCATATTTCTGACATCGCTGGTGTCGATTTTCCTCAGAAAAATGGCGAGAATTTTATCCTGACATGCCGACTGGCCATCCCTCCTGAAGTGCCAGCTCACTCTCAGCATCTGCTTGCCTGATTGGACGAGTTCGCTGATAATAAGCTAGAGAATGGTTGATCCAATCAGCTGCTGCAGCCAGCTGGTCTGAACCCAGAGTCTTAATGGAAACTAAAGCCGACGGTGGCTGTGAGGCAGAGCTGAAGGTCAATAAATCTGCATCTCTGCCCCCTTAAAACCTCGCGTGCCACCAAACTCCTTCACTGTCAAAGTCTTGCCTGTTTCTAATTGCTTCTCGCTTTCCTGTTGGGGAAACAGATTTCACACTGTTGCCATGTAAATTATTTTCCTTTTCCGGACAGTGTGTGAGATTGATGAGAGATGGGACGTTCAAGACAACCGGTGCTAAGAAAATCTGCTGAGACGAGGCTTTTTCTTCGTGGCAGCACATCAGTTTCCTGAGTCCTCGGCCGCCGTAATTGCCTCGACATGATCGGATATTTTATGGCAGCCGTCTCGCCCGATGACCCTTCAGGAATATTGATTTCTATCAGGAGTTCCCGGTCTATCCAGTCAAACTCTAAGTGCCCGGCGCATTCCTGCAGGGACGCTCGGCCACATCTGCCGTCTCCTCGGTTTCTGTGCTCCTCCCACCCCCTTTTTTTAGCCTCTGGGACGGCACACCGCCTGGCAGAGGCACGGCTCTCCGGGCTTCTCGTTAAAGCGCACTTTAGCATTGCAAAATATTTGCATAACAGAATCTTCTGCTCAATTTGACGTCTGCGGCGTCGCGACCAAAGAAGCCCCGTGGCTGAGCTCCGGTTGCCGGTGTCCGTCTCTCTCTCTCTCTCTCTCTCTCTCGGAGGAGGCAGACCGAGGATGAATGATGTGGCACGGCGAGCCCTGAACGCACCACAGCCGCTGCAGCCGTGATGTTTCTCACTGTGAAAAACAAAATAAAAAGCTTGTCTGGAACATATTTTAAACTATCCATAAATCAGCCCGCCCTCCTCCAAACCCTCAGCCTCTGTGTGTGTGTTTGCGTGTGTGTGTGTGTGTGTGTGTGTGGATTTGATACAGACACAGTCGTGATGACATCGTCGCCCCTGCAGAACAAGTAGGCCCGTATGACAGAGCAGTGGGACCACCCACACGGGACGACGTCAGCGAGCGCTCTGATGCTGCAGACGGAGGAGCTGAGGCCGCTCTCTTGTACCGAGCAGCTTTTAAACGGCACAAACAATAGAGGAGCATCACCACAAAAATCTTAAACATGGGAAATGGGGGCATTTTTTTTTTTTTTTTTTTTTTTTTTTTATATCCTCCAAAGTGATTCACTGCGTTTCTGCTGAAATGACAGAGTGCAGCGCAGCTACGTATTTAAAGCGAGAGGAGTTTTGAGCCGCTTTGAAGTTTCAAAAAGTTTCTGCTCAGATTGGCTTGGCGGTAAACACCGGAACATGACAGACGTCTATTTTCTGCCCACGCCGAAGAGGAGAGACTCGTGAAAAGCTTATTTTCTGTCGACACGTCCCGAAGCGTGAAGCTGCAAATTGACAGCCTTTTGACGTCCTGAGTGATTGATTAAGCATTTTTTCATAACCTCTGAAAGACAGGCAGCGCTGCCCAGTTGACTTTTAAAATGTTTGAAGTTACATGAACTTTTCACTTTTCAGGCTTTCACTTGTTGGTTTTATCATTCAGACGGACGCAGGGCTGTGTTGACTAAGAGATGTTTAGCTTTCAGCTGCGCTCAGAAGTCGGAAACAAACGGCTCCTGCTTGGAAAAATGTCCAAGAGAACGGCCAGAAGAATTAAACTGGCAAGACTGATGGAGTCTGAGTTTGTCACATGATGCCACATCAGCATCACACACCGAGTCTGCTGACATCAGATTTATGCAACTTTACAAAACTGCCAAATATTCACTCCAGAGCTTGGCACCACCACGTTTTTAATCACGGGCTGTTAGGTAATGAAGAGAAATCCTGCAAAATGTCATCACTTACAGCTAAAATTGTATTGACACAGTCGTTTCTGTCCGGAAGAGGAAGAGCCGAGGAAGTTCCTGACCCCTTGTCTACTTCAGTAAAGTTCTCACTGCGAGTTGAGACAGTATTCAGGTTTCCATCCAAATATATTGACATTTTTGAGCAAATTTTGTCAAAATGCGCAAAAGAAAATGCGAATTTATGCCTGTTTTCCATTCGTTTTGTTTTGCGATTATTGGGAGAAGAGTGCGCCGTGAGATGACGTCATAAGATAGCGTCTGTGTGTCGACTGAACAACAACACACACTCAGCTGACACTCAACAGCTGATCAGGGACAGATTCCTGCTGAACTGAAGTCTGCTTACTATTTTGGCAGCACTAACTTCATACCGAACCATCCTAAATAAGGAATAAGAGACTAATAATAATAATAATAATAATAATAACTAATAATAAGACTGTAGTGTAGAAGTGTGACGTGGTATCCGGTCCAGTCATCGTTTATTCGCAAAACCTGTTTCCACAGCAAAAAGTCGCATTTTCTTTTATCGATACGCGGAGAAATCCACCCCCTCCAAGTGTAAAAACTTTTTTGCGAATTTTCGGCCGTTTTTCGAATTTCTGGCATTTCCATCCAAGTTTTTTTTTTTTTTTTTTTTTTTTTTCGCAATTTCTGAAAATGCGAATAAAAATAGGTGGATGGAAACCCGGTTAGCGTGCAGGACTTCTCTTCATTAGCTGTGTGGGTTTTTTTTGCCAGCGCACCCACTCGAAAAATATTTTTGGGTGCAAGTGTGCCGAGGGATTTTTTTACTTGACATACGCATTGCACAGATGTCGAACCTTATTATTATTATTTTTTTTTTTATATAAGACCTAATATGCCCTTTGTTTTTGCCAGCAGCACTGCACTACTGATCCTCTTCATGTTTGCCAAACTGGAGCACTTATCAGTCAAATCCTGGTTGGACGTCCATGCAGGCGTCCATGTCTTTTCCCTGCACGAGCACACGACTCGGACGCTCATGTTTTATGATTTATGTCTTATGTCTTAAGTCTTGTGCCTTTGGGAAGCCCATTTACGTGACAAGTTGACAGTACTGACTCAGAACTTTCCGACTTCTGAGCAGAATTGAATGCAGCATTAGGCAATCAATTCAAATTAATTAAAATTTACAGTGAAAATGCCTGAGCTCCCCTCCTCCCAATCAAACAGTAATAATCGATTTCTGATCAATAATCTCACGCTCTCACTTTTGAAAGAAAGTCAAACCCAAATGAAGCATCCCATCTCTGCCTGTTGGTCCTCTCAGCATGGCAGTCATGTTTTTTTTTGTTTTTTTTTCCTCCTGGTAAGCAGTTGGGATGTCAGGATCCCTCAGTGGTAAGTGCTATTCACACACATTTTACTTCAGTAGAATCAGTGGGAGTGATCCATCTCGGTAATCTCATCCTCCATTTTGCACGCCGCCGTTTCCACGCCGCAAAATACAAATTCAGCTTCATCAATCCTGGCTTTGAACAGCGGTATGAATTTTTATGCAAATGGCCACTACATGACTAAAAGTTATTGCATTTACGCTTTTTTTTCATGGTGTAATATTGTCGGATCGTTCATTATTTCTGCATTTTCTCACACAGTCCTTGCACGCGCAGCTTTGTAGATGATAATTTACTCATTTTATGCATGCAACAGCTCAAATGCCATTTGAAATCTACTATCTGTGGCTCTCAGTGCCTTGCCCGAAGACACAGGAGGTGCAGGGATGAAACCTGCCGCCTTTTTGTTGCAGGACGGCGTCTCTCTAACCACTTCTCCAAGTCACCGCTCTCCCTCGGCTCTTCATTTTTCCTTGCACTAACACGGGAGTGCAGCGATAAACTGTTAGAGGTTTGACAACTCCCTCAGTAATTGTCCATGGCGTGATCAGTCACACCTCGGCAGTCAGCAACGTGTTGCATCTCTGCCTCCGAGACTTTGGTCATACAAGTGATTAAATCCCTTGAATGGGCCCGGCCTATGAGCTGGAGAGAAACCACAAGCTCTCTGCGCCGAGCCCCTCCCGCTCGCCTTCCCTCGCTCCCTCTGTCAGCCTCCTCCTCTCTAAACTCGACTTGCAGGCTCCAGCATTCCTTTGGCCTGACTGCATCAAACTGTGCTGAATTATAATTAATTAGTGGTTGGAAAAAAATAGAGACTCGGCTGGCTTAGAGAAAATTATATAGTGTGCTTCCAGAGAGTAAAACTTAGAGAGAGTGAAAGACCTCTGCTGCCGAAGAACAGAAAAACACACTAACTTTAGATTCCTGAAGGCCGCTGGAGTGGCAGCATCTGCACACACACACACACACACACACACACACACAGAGAGAGAGAGAGAGAGAGAGAGAGAGAGGAGAAAAAAAACAAAACATGAAAGAGCACATTAGAGGGGTACACCAGTAGAATCTCATTCAAAACATGTATTTTTAGATCTTGGTGAACCAAAAGATGTTGACCAGGCTGTCTGAAGCAGGGTAAAAAATTAGGGTTTGTGCTGTTTTTTTGTTTTTTTTAAAGGCCGATACCACTAACAATAGAAACCGCTAATATCCAATATTTTATTCATTTAAATTCCAGCATTTTACATGCGAAAATATGCACAAAAAAATTCCCAAGGATTAAATGTTTCCCTCATAATAGTCTGCTTGTCGGGGTGAAAAAAAACATCACAGGTCACTTAAACTGTCAGTGAAACCCAAACTGATGGATTCCTTAAGCAGTCAGCGGCTCTTTAAGGCAGGACGAGGCAGGTCTCATTGTTGAGTTCACTATTAAAAACTGTAAAACTAGATCCTCACTTTCATCAGGGAGTGGAAAACTGACTGGATGTTCTCCAAAACCTTTTTTTTTTTTTTTCAAAGGACAGTATTGGCCCAACATGTTGGCAAGCCATATTCTGATCTAACCATAGGAAAACATAGTAAGAGTTAAATTTGTAATACCACAAAAAGGGGCCTGGTAGTGCTGCTACTGAGGCAGCTGCATTCAGACATGAGGAAAGGCCATGGGACTGTAAAGACACACAGTAGCTGCCAAACACCATTTTGTACATCTAATCTGTGCAAAATGTTGATTACACACATAATAAATTAGCCTTGTGATATTTCTAATGTAGTTTAACCTATTTACAGGACGAAATGATAGGTAAAAGTGAAGCAAAATATATATCCGTGAAAAATAAAATATAATCATACTCCTGAATGAATGGCCACCCTTTACTGGAAACATATTTAGCTACACTCCATATCAATGTGATTTTATTTCTCCAGTATGCCTGCGTCAAATTAGTGGAGTATGCCTAAGTAGGCCATTAGTAAGAGTAATGAGCTAAAACCAGCTAACTTCCAGCACCATCACCTGTAGACTTAAACCTGCACAGGTTTATGTTCCTGTCTGACAGGCTCCACCTGACGCGTGCTTCACAATACGCTTACATAACAGAGACATGTCACGTGTGGGCGGGGAGGTAAACCCAAACACAGGAGCACAGGAGGGAGGCTGCGTGAAAGAACACACAGTATTTATTTATTAACTAAAGCTAGAAACTGAGGAGCTCAAGGAGAAACTCGTGGAAAGAGCAAGGACCAGACGGAGACCGGACTGAAAACACGAGAGTGAAATACACCTGAGACCACTGAGGAAAAACAAGACACACCTGGGGAAGGGGCGGGGACACAAACCTGGTGAAAACAGAGGATTGGCTGAAAGAAACAGGGCAGCCAGAGGTAATGAGTCCAGCTGACCCCTAAGCCCTGAACCCTTACTGACTTACCTGATGTCACCTGCCCTGCGTTCCAATACCCATACTACCATACTATTTAGTAGGGAAAAAAAAAGAATTAGTATGTCCCAATACATAGTATGTCAGATGCAGTATGCCAAGAGTACCAGGATGTTCTACTACATCCGGTCAGATTTCACAGTATGGATTTCAGCATGCTGCTCTGGCCATTCTGACCCACAAAAAATATGACAGAGGACAGCGCAGTATGAAACAGCACCGCCATTTTCACAACAACATTCAAATGTGGTGCTACGGACGAAGTGAGCAAGAGGGTCGGACTTCAGGGACGATGTATGTAGTGTGTCCCAATAGTATGCATGCGCATGCATACTGCATACTAAACTACATACTTTGTAAGGGCAGCTGCAGTACATACTTAAAGTAAAAAGTGCAAGTATGTGATTTGGAACGCAGGGCTGGTAAGTGATTGATTAATGGTATCAATAGGAATGGGACGGTATCAGTGAGCTATGTGCTTATATTTACATGAAAACCTCTTTTTTCTTCTAACATTAACATCAGAGCTGGTTGCTCCTTCCATGCTTGTTTGGTCACTGTTGTTCTTTCTTCTTTCTTTTTTCGTTTGAACACTTCTGGGCGTCCCCTAGAAGATGTTAACCCCCTGTTTCACGTCACAACGCTATGAACTCCAGGTAACTCCCTCAGGTAAACTCTAAGTAAAGTGTGCATGAAAACGTCCGCGAGAGCCGTCGTGCACATGGCGATTTGACCGCGGGACGGCCCTGAGCCCTCGCAGATTTCTACCGGGGACGCGCCTCCAAGTCTGCTGAGTGCATGACTGTGGATGTTGGGATCGGGCCCAAGACACCAAAAACACCAGGAAACACAGGGAGAAACAGAGAGCAGAGTGCAAACAGAAAGTCGAAAAACACAAAAAGTCCTGGGAAAACTCAGGACCATGACAGACGTAACACATTTGTTATGAACTGTTGGGGAATTTACCATGTGAAAGCCCGTAATCCAATTGAAATTCCATTTGATAGGGTTCGTTTTTCCTCCAAAACAGAGCGGGCCTTAAAGTGAGTTTGCACAAATCGTTGAGTCACTGGTACTGATCAACAACTCCATAAACCCCTTCACAGATATATTAGGTCATTCTGTGGTGCGGCTGCTAATCTATAAACCTCACCTATCTGCTGCTCCAACACTGTTTACAGCAAAACACAGGAATTATCCACAAATGCTGTCTGCTGGACAAATCCCGTGGAGGACGCGGCGGAGATTAGCTCTGTATCAAGGGGGCGATGCAGGTCGAAGCACTATTACTGTTTCGAATGGATCCACTTTCTCCGGGTCCACCTGGGGTCCATTGATCTCGCCTGCCACCTGAGAGCTGATGAGATCGACCCAGCAGTGCAGATCCCGGCCGTCCTGCACTCCGAGCGGACTAATTTATCACAGCGTGTGCGACGGTAAACAGGAGTTTGGTGCGAAATTTCTGTGGGTTTTTTTATGCTGTCGGTTGCAGCTGATGGAAAACCCTCTGGTGCACAGGAAGTGATGTATCCAGCAGCTACAGGTGTGTGTAATAAACATGGAAATATAATGTAAGTGCATACAGGTGAGTTCCATACAAGCCCATATATGAAATGTATTCGGATTTGGCACATATGTCGAGCATAAATTACAAAGTCACATGTATGACCATATAAGGACAATATGTTGTTTTCATTCATGCACATACAGAAGTTACACATGTACATAAATCACCATATCTGGGGTGTGTGTGTGTTTGGTTCATTAGATTTGTAACATATAGGACATTTCTCCGGTATAGTGGAATATATTGGTGACACTTAATAATAATAACCATCATTTCTTAATGGTAAATTTATAGTTCATAAAACAAATGATGTTTATAGATGGTTTACAAACTGATTATTACTCATTAATAACGTGTTGCAAATATCTGATCCGTCTATCAGTGTCTTGTTTGTGGATGTTTTACCAGTGAGTTCTTAAAGGTTTACAAATCCTTTTTTTTTTTTTTTGACAAATATTTAATAAAGAATATAAAATCTTATGTGTGCAACAATAAACTTAATGTGTAATAAGTAAACATTGTTAATTAGAATTTATTTATTTGTAAAACTGTGGAATAAGGATTAACTAAAGTTGAATTAGCTATCATATTACAGTTTATTAATGATGCTTATTATAAAGTGTTACATGTTCGTTTCCTAGATTTGACACTGCATGAGGCCGTCCCAAGACAGCACCAAAATTCAGTTCAATTCAGTTCAATTTGATTTGTGCAAATCATAACAAAAGTTATCTCAAGGCGCTTTACAGAAAACCAACAGATCCATGGCCAAATCCATGGAGCAAAATCTCCAATAATCTTGCAGATTACCACAGTAATTCACCTGCTCATGCTCTGGTGAATTTCTGAATCCAAGTGGATAAAAGGAGTCGGCCAAACTAGATTTTTCACACGTCACATCAGCCATCTTTTACAGCTCAGTCGGGCCGCACTAACAAAGACGGAGATGCAGGATTTCCCCTCTGATCTGTTAAAATGAAGAGGAACGGCCTAATTACGGCTGAATCTGCTAAACTCATGACAAATTCATCCCCATCCGTCTCCAATTTAGGAGCGGGGAGTGAAATATTTACATCATGGTTGTTCTCATCGGCTCCCTCAGATCAATGAAAGTTGTCTGGCAGCTGTGCCGAATGACAACTTCAGCATTTGAACGGTTCAAAGAAATTTTTGGGGGAGATTAGAGATTATTTTCATGCCATTTCAGCTTTTTTTTTTTTTTTAAGATGATATACAGCACAACGGGGAGAGGCAGGAAAAATGCAAGAGAGAGAAAGAGAGAGAGAGAGAGAGAACGGGTCACGAACTGTATCTGGATGCAAATAAATAAGCGTTTCAGTGGGCTGAACATCCAGGAAATCCCCGAAAATTGAGTTATTTATCATCAGAGATGGAAAAGAGAAACGAGGGTGAGGCAGTGCAAGATGGATTGCACTCAAGTCGGTGCGATAATTATTTGTATTAACATGTAACATTCAAATTAAAAGTGAAAAGTAATCAGCTGGCTGCCAAAAATACCCCACTAATTAGTTAAAAAACAAATCTCATGAGTCCGTGCAAATGATTCAGTGGGTCATTATCGGCCTGTCAGCTGCAAAACCCAGAAAGCCTCATTTTCAGGCCAAAAAAGCGAATGACACAGCAGTATCATCACTCGGGTGTTTAGCGTGATGATGCATCACCTTCCCAGCAGACATCTCTGCTGGATCTCTGCTCTAATTAGCGAGTTCGTCTCTGTTGTGAGACTGGAGCTTTATTCTTGGTGTCACTTACAGGCCACCGTTATTTAAGGAGACAGGAGGAGGCTGGGAGTCGTGTATCAGACGGTTTGATCTTTGTTGTTGCAGTTCCCAGTGTTCACCTGTAGAGGTCAGTAAAGCTCGTAGCTCACTTAATACCACTTTAAGTCTTAAAGGAACACTCCGTTTTGGGCAAAATCTCCTTTTTCTGATTTCCACAGAATGAGACAAGATGTTAGCAGTTCAGTTCCTTTTTTCCTCAGTGTAGCATTTCATGTTAGCTTAGCATAAAGACTTGAAGTCTATGGGAGTCGTTAGCTTTCTCCTAAAACAACTCGTCTTTTTTTAAATTCTAAGACATGAATTACAAATCCACATGGTAGACAGTGTAAATAAGACAGCTTTGGAGTTTCTGTAAGGTTTATTTTTTTTAACTTTGACGGAGCTAGGCTAGCGATTCTCATAGACCTCAGGTCTTTATGCTAAGCTAACACAAAATGCTACCTATAAGAACCAAACCAGTGGACGTACAGATGTGGAAATGGTGTCCAATATCTTTTCTCAGTCTGGGGAAGTCGGAAAAACCAACTTTTGCCCAAAAACGGAGTATTCCTGTAAGACTTAAAGTGGTATTAAGCAAGCTATGACCTTTACTGACCTCTATTGGTGACGATTGAGAACTGCAACAACAAATGCCTCCCGTACAGCCTCCAGACTCCTCATGTCCCCTTGAATAACGTTGGCCTGCAATTATGATCGTTGCAACTTTAGCTTTAAAATAGATAAATAAATAAATACATAAATGGAATTAAAGATAAAGTAACTGCAAAATGAGATAAAATGCAAACAGCCGCTGTGAAAAAAGCATCTCAAACACGACTATCTTCAGTTTTATTTGGGTAAAAAAAAAAGTCAAGCAGAAGTAAAAAGTGCAGCCTCTGTGTTTCTGCACAGGTACAATCCCTGTCCTATAAGAGCAAGCGGGTACTTTCCACCTCTGTTTGTGCGCGGCGCAGGTCACCACAGGGCGAGTTTATCTGGGTGTGTCGAGGCCGGCGAACACAAGGGCCCCCCTGTCAGCGAGCGGCATGAATACAGGCCTTTCAGGGTCACAAACACAGATATTTATTCATTCGTTTATTTATTCAGTTTCGGGGGACGCATCGGACGCCGGACCGCAACCTTGTCCGAGCTCTTGTAAAAACGGCGAGTGATGATAACGTTACGAGTCGGCGGGCTCCGGGGGCCGCCGTGGCGTCTTGTGAGGGCAGGGCTGGGTGTTGTGTGCGAGCCAGCGATGGTGTGTAGGCTATATATTCCCCAGCAGAATATCCACCACAGGCCACACACACAAAGTTATATTTATCCCCCCGTGTCTCCAGCGAGTTTCCTTTCGTCGCGGGGTCTCTGAGGCTCTTTTCAAAGGGCCTGTAAATGCTCCCAGTGTAGCCGTGCTCCCTAATAACACAGGATTTCTTTTTTATTTCGAAGGCACCCCCCCCCCCTCATTCCCTCACTCTCTCCCTCGAATCACACACCCCTCTCACATACATATTCCTGCGCTGTGCCCTCTGATATAATAAACCTCTCAACTCTTTTCGCCTCAGGCCTTAATTCACTCTCTGTGCACCTCGGCATCACCCCGGCTCGATTCAGTCGGGTACTTTTTGGGAGGTTTTTGGGTACTAATCAGCGTGTTTTCCAAAGGATATCAGATCAGTCTTTTTCCTCTTATTAAATATCGGTGTCTGTTTAGCTGTTTGGTTATTTTTTTTTGTGAGTTAAATCTTCATTTAAAGGCAAACTGTATACCGTGGAACAGCTGTGGTGCATCAGCCTCAAATTAAAAGCTGATGACCTTTGGAAGAATCTCATTAGTTTGGGTTTTAATGGGGAGTTTTAGTGTCCCGTGATGGTTTAAGTTGAAGTTTGACAGGCTTTTCGACGCTGACATGAATAAAATTTTAGTGGAAAAAGATGATGAAGACGTATCATTTTTGTCAGTGTGAAAATGGTCATATTCAAAGATACAGGAATGAACATTTTGAAAAAAAAAAAAAAAACTTTTGGTTTGATGGTTCCAATTCTCTTGGACAGGCTTTTCTACTCTGACATGAATAAAACCCCTGGGGGGAAAGATACTGAAGATTTTTTTTTTTTTTTTTTTTTTTTTTTGGCATGGAAATGTTAAAATACAGCGATGAATATTAAATATATCAACTTTTGGTCGCTCCAGTCTGCATTATAATGCCTCAAAAATCCGTATGGTCAAATTCTAAGCAAGATACTGAAAAAAAACCCTATCTTAAAAAGTCATTTAGTCTTGTATATCTCTGTTAAAATCTTGTTTTTCTTCAAACAAGTGAAATAATCTGCCAGTGGGATGAGATAATCCCACTTGTTTCCAATGCTAATCAACGTTTTTATCCAGAATTTTCTTAAATAAAGTGTATTTTCTTGATCCTAGTGGGCTGATCTGCCTTATTATTCCTTGTTTCAACATATTTATATTTAAAATCCTGAAACAAGTGAAACTGCTTTGGATAAAAGTGGGATTATCTCTATCAGAAAAACAAGATTTGGACATTTTTTAACCAGTAACAGACTTATGAAGCGGAAGATGTTTTTTTTGCAGTGTGTAGCTCTGTTGCTTTCACTCCTTACTTTTATTTACTCGTAACGTCGGTGATCTTTAAAGTTTATTTCACCGCTGGACTCTGTGTAAGTTCCTCTGGATAAGCACGTCAGCCGAGCGCCAACAAACGCACATTTTAAAAGGTAAATGAAAGTTAGGAGAGCGAGACGGGCGACCGGGCCGCCTGGCAGAGCGACGGCGGGACAGGGCCGTGCGCCGGTTCACTCTGTGTGTGCCGCGTTTCTGGAGCGCACTGTTTATGTTGAGCCGAGAGCCTTTTCCAGGGCGGTGATTAATGTGGTGCCCTGAATGCCACGGCCTCCACATCAGACAGATAACGGTTTTCTGCCTCCTGTCAAAGTCCCAGCCGGGGGGGAAGAACTGCAAGTAAAAAAGGGAATGTGGGTTTTCACACAAACACTTGCAGGTATGTGCCACTGGCTTCCATCCACGGAGGCCTAAATGCATTTGTGCACCACATACACACACACACACACACATGCATGCACGGCCGCACACTCACTCACACACGGATATGGACTGTCACGGCGACACACTCAGACATGCACTGCACGAACACACATTCACATAAGAATGCCTGAGCGGAGACACAAATACGCTTGTGCACTACCTATACACTCTCTCACACACACACTCACACACACACAGTGAAAGTCAAGGCTTTCATTTTCCATTGTGCGACGGGTGACCCTAAATATTTACATGTTTGGCAGAGGCAGTGCCCAGGTATTTGGGTCTGGGTGCGCAGAGAGCTCCCGTTACACAGAAACCAGGGTCAAACAGCAGGCGCAAATAATTCACAGCGCTTGTTTTAACCCCACGAGGCGTGCCAGGTGGGTGGGGTCGGCTGCATCAGATCGATCCCGATAGCGCGTATGACACTATCGGGATCGGTCGCCGAAAAGCACCCTCAGTTGGCTCTCGGATACTTTTTTCTCTGCTCGTCTAAACACTCTCGTCGCTCCCGGTTAATTGCATTATGGAGCCGACTCCGCCCATCTGGCTGCTCAGGAGTTTAAAACAAACCATGGGCAGAATTTGGAAACAGTCTTCGAGCCAGTCTGTGTCACGTATGCAAACACACACACACACACACACACACACACACACACACACACAGATGCTGAGCCAAACTTTGTGTAAATAAATAAATTTACATACCTTCTAATTTTCCACTATTTGAATATGACAATGACTTTGATACATGGCAAGTAAACACAATTTTCCCTTTCGATATTCCTAATAACACCTTTTTTCCACCTGTAGTATTTTCCAATGGGAGACATGTGGGATATGTTGATATTATTTATTATTATTTATTTCAGGAGCGTTCTTTGGACATTTATACCATGCACATGCCGCGCAAATGCATCTCGGCTGGGGTTTTCCCCGCGGTTTGCGACACCCGGCTGCCTGCGTGTTGTAAACTAACCAGCTAGCCGGCAGTTTGCAAAGCTCGGTTAGAGATGTGTTCACAATTAAAAGCCCACATTTCTGGTCGGGAGGGAGAAACAAACCTACTTTTCAAGCATTATGACATTAATAAGCTGTTGAATGAATGAACGAGGGAGGCTGTGTCGAACAGATCTGAGTATGCACGGCTGCATGTAAACAGGAATATTAGAGGGAAAAGTTATTTTTATCAGCCATGTAAACAGCTGAGTGGGAATATTGTCTTTTTTTTTTTTTTTTTTTTTGGAATAAGGGCAAAAAACGGAATATTTTGTGAATGTAAACATCTGTGTACATGCACCAGTTTAAGCACACTGCAAAAACTCAAACTGCAAAAACTCATTGTCTCTCGTTTCAAGTGAAAATTTGCTTGTTTCATTGGCAAAATTTGTTTCTTGTTTCGAGCTAATTTTCACTTATTTCAAGTGAGTTTCACTTTTTCCACTGGCAAATTGTCTAAAAACAAGTTACTTCTGAGGTGATCATGTCTTATTTTAAGTGTAATGAGATATTTTGACTAGGAATAAGACATTTTTGACTTGAAATAAGACAAATAATCTTGGTAAGATTTTGCATTTTTGCAGTGCAGACAATAAAATAGATATAGCGGACTCAAAACAACAAGTTAAGCTATAATTGAAGCATTTAGATCATATTTGAAACATTAAACCAGCCACAAAATCACATTAATATTATTTAAAATGTTAGACCGGTGATACAAGTTGTGTTTTTGGTGCCATTTTGCTGTTTGCTGTTTGTTTTTTTTTTGTGACTAAAAGTGAAACCAGTTACATCACTGAGAGATTTTCTCCGCACAGCGACATCATGTCACGTCAGCCGCGAAATTTAAAAGAGCAAAGGGGTTTTTTTGGAGACGATGCTGAAGAAACATACAGGGAGAAATCCAGCGTGGAAGAGGGAGAGCTCACCATTTCACTCCAGTGTCGCTGCAGCTGCTGCATCTGAAAAACAGATTTACACCACAAACACAATGTTTTCAGCCTGAGAGAAGTGACAGTGCTTCTATATTACACTGGTTTATTATAACATACTGCTATACTGCCTTATACTGAATGATTTTGGTTCCTCTTTCTATTCTGATGATTTTCTAAATCTCGTCTTTATGGAAAGCAGCAGAGCAGGCGTTTGAAAATGGCAGGCTGCCACAGGACACTGTGCAGGACAGAGGCTAAAAGGACAGGATTTTTCCGAGACATTTGTCACCCTCTCAGCGTGTTGATGCCAGGCTTCCACCGTGGCTGTGAGCTGTGTTTCCATGCAAATTGGCTTTGGCTTTTAAGTGCATTTTCAAAAACTCTCATCAATGCACGATGCACAGTTCTGTCAATTATGCAAATTCTGTCGAAAAGTGTGTGAGTGTAGCTGCCGTCCATCCAGATGAAACGTGCACTCCTGCCGGCCTGCGTGTTCGTCATTATTAAGCTGCTGCGTCACTGTTTCATCGACTAAATGCTTCTGTCAGCCTTTATCACACTTACTCCTTGTGGAAATGCCAGTTTATTTGTCTTATTTGACTTCCAGTGCTTCCATCATTTTTTTTTTTCTCATGCACAACTTCACAGTTTGCACAAACTTTGGCTGGAAATCCCACTAACGTCTCAGCCCGGAGACGCCACCGGCTCCGGCCGCCGCAACCTTCGAAATCCATCCCTGTTTCTGTGACGCAGGATCCCCTCTCACCCGCCGAGGAACGATGAACCCAGTAACAGAATGGCTCCTTTTTCTGCCTCTTAGCCTGTGATATAATTTGCTTGGGTTTTATTAGTGTTGGCCTGCCCGGGCCTCTCTGCTTGTGGAGGCCTATTAACTTTAACGGGGCTCAGTCAGGCCGCTCTGTCTCGCAGAGTGTGAGGCAGACAGACTGGTGGGCGGACAACCAGACAGGCAGTTAGACAGGCAGGCGTGCGGGAAGACAGGCAGGGAGAGGATGTCGCATTGTGAGGCATATATCTCTCCACGGTCCCTGTTAAACGTCGAGGCCGGGGTGGGATGTGCCATTCCGCTGGCTGGGGTGTCTATGCCTTGTAAACGTTGGCATATTTAAGAGTTGTGGTTGAGGGTTGCAATGCAGGCACATCTGAAATAAAATCCTCGCTCTAACACTTTTCTGTGAGCAGTTTCCTTTCCCCCCCTCCCGAAAAAAATAATGGATCAAAATCTGAATGAATTAAAGCAGGAGAGAAGGCTCTTACATGCCCTGTGAGGGTTCAGCTCTAATGCGGCTCACATTTAAATGAACCGATGCAGGATTTGCTAAAAAATTGTCTGATTGCTCAGTTAGTCGGGGTGATGTGGAGAAATAAAAATAGCAAAAGATCTGGCCTCGCTGTGATTTGAAGCATTTCAGATTTTTTTTTTTTTTTTTTTTTGATGGGATATATGAAATGGCTGGGCTTTTGCACTTCAAAATCAAGTCCATATCACCGTCAGCCTCAAGTGTGCAAGCTCCTTGAACAAGTACAATACAGCAGAGGAGGAGAGCAAGCGGCACGCACAAAAAAAACTTCATCTCAAGTCTTTTACTCTCATATTCAGTCTTAAAATTTTTTTTTTTTTCAAATAAGGTAAAAAAAAAAAAATGCTAGTGGGATGAGATAATCTCACTTGTCTCCTGCCTTATTTTGCCTTGTTTCAACAGATTTATTCCTGTTCCTGTCAAAATTCCTGAAACAAAGGAAACTGCATCAGAAACCAGTGGGATTATCTAATCCCTCAAGATTTTCAGACTGAATATGAGACTAAATCTGAGATTTTTTGCAGTGCAGGCATGCATCAGTGCCATTGTTTTATTTTCTTTACCCACCTGATTGTCTTTTTTTTTTAAGCATAAGCTTGCTGATTATGATCCTAAAACAAATTTTCTGCCGTGTAACAGAAATATATTTTAACAGATGGCCGGCGAACATTTGAGTGACACCGACACAAATAGCCGATCGAGCCGGCGCTTCCAAAAGTCCTCAGATTTGTTCCACAATCTGCAAATTTCTTATGGGTTTCACACGTTTGATACGAGCGGCACGCAGCATGTGACATGTCGGGGTTTTTTTATGTCGGTGCGCAGCCTGCTCATGGCCAGGCTTGTGATATTTGTCACGTGGTGTGGGTAATCTTTCTACTTTTGATTTTTTTCCCCCTCTCTTTTGGACTTTGTAAACTGCTTGTTTGAAAAAGTCAAAAAGTCAAAAAAGTGCATGCAATTGGCAATAATCTAGAAAAATAGTTGATTGCTTTGGTTTTTGGAAAAAATGGGTGGCCCTTTGCTGCATGTCATCCCCTCTCTCTGTCCCATCTCTCTCCACTCTGCCTGTCTAATAAAGCAAAAATGCCCCAAAAAATAACTTTAAAAAAAACGGATTGGCGCATGCCGAGGGAAACCAAAACAAGGGATTGAATAAAAGCCACAGAAAGCGCTCAGGTGACAAACAGACGCTCCACAGAGACGTCGCAGGTTTGTCCTCCCTCTCTGCTGGGAGCACGATGACCAGCTCTCTGTCTCTGCCTTGTTGGTCGGTTCTCCTCTTGTTTTGTGTGTGTGTGTGTGTGTGTGTGTGTGTGTGTGTGGACCTGTTGGTTGGCAGCCAGCTGCTGAGTGAATGAGGAGTGACTCACTCTGTATTTGGCCCATTGTTCGCTCCCCAGACCCTGGACTGGAGAGCTTTTTGTTGGCAGCTCTGAGCGCTGCCGCCCGGTCAAAGACATCTCGCCCGGGCTGTTGTCGACCATCTGTTTGCCCCCGGCGCTCCGGCGGCCCGTCACCTCGCAGGGCAGCGATGTGGCATCAGCGGCAGCTCTGAGCGGTGGGAAACGACGAGGAGGGAGGCAAACCGGTGGCGGCCGGGTACAGGAAGCTCAAAATAAGAACCACTAATATACTGCTGTGTATTAAAGAGGTGGGTAAACCTTTGGCACAGAGGGCCACAGGCCAAAATTTAACATGGGTCATGGGCTGCGGGCCAAAATATGAATACACTGCAAAAAGTGTCCATCATCCAAGTCCAATATTCTGCCACAGACATGAGATAATTCCATTTTAATCTGTACTTTTCTAAAAACAAGGCAACATAAGGCTCATACAACCAAGATACTGACACTTGAAGTTGGAAAAAAGTGAAATTATCTCACCCAAGTCACAGATTTCCCATTTGTTTTAAGCTGAAATGAGCCTTTAAGAGCCAAAACATGACTTTGAGACTTTTTGGAGACTTTTGAGACGTTAAGTTTGGTATAAACGAATTAAATTCTGTATCACACAGTTTTTTTTCTCACAGCCCTAACTTAGTGCTGTTCATCTGATACTTCAGTATGAGAAGTGGCCGACCTTGCGTGGCTGCTGAATGGGCCAGGCGGTGTTTTCCAACCAGATTCTCCTGGGGGGCGGAGCAGCAGCAGCAATGCAGCGAGTGTGATTGAAGACACGGACTGATCCCGAATCTGCACGCCTATTCTTAGGTGCTTATTGAATCCGGGCTTTGGACCCCCCTCAGTGTTGGGTGCCCACGGTGGGGCTGGTGGTGGAAGGGGGGAGTCGGGTATGCGGGGGGGGTTGGCGAGTTGGCACAATAGTTAATCCACAGGCTAAACACTCAAAGCCCTGATCTCTCGGCTCTGATCCTGGCTCTGTGAACAGTAGTCACGACTTGGGGGACACTGGATAAACACACCACTAACACTCCCTGTCCCACCGCTCGCACCCACATGGGACCCTCCTCAAAATGAGGACTGACACGGCTGAACACTGCCTGCTCCGGCTCCACATTTTTTATTTCACTATTTTTATGGACCTGTCTGTGTCCACCACACAAGTTTCCCTGGCTGTTTTGCTTTGCCAGCGTGCGATTTTCCCCCTAAAGCTAAAGGAGGACAAAAGAGGAGGTTCTCACCCACGTCCAGTGTGTCCCCATTTGACAAGAGAAACATCTCATTTTAAACATCTTAGGAGTCTCTGCCCACAGCAAGCGAGAAGACATGAGGAGCGCTTTCCCAAAATGCTCAAAAATCCAGTTTAGGAAAGAAAATAAAAATATTTACTCCAAGTTTTTCAATTTTTACAGCAGAAAACTTGAGTTGCCTACTGTCTTTACAGCTCCACTAGGCAGGGGTTTCATAAAATACACCGACCGATAGACAAATAGACAACAAATAACAAAATAAATACAGCAGCTCCACCCCACCACCCACTGGAGCCTTTGCATACCCTCTAAGAGTAATAAAAAGTAAAATATAATAAAATATATCTATTGACTCTCCATAGACTTTTCACCTTTGAACCAATGGATTGACTATAATGTATAATGAAATATATCTGCAAGACATCTATGGAACTGAATCTGTGTATATACAACAGATGTATAATTATCATGTATAATTTATAATATAATTTCCATGTGGCTGTCCCGGTACTGAGTGGCAGAGACCGTCAGACTTATGGAATACATTTTTATAATATATGTAATTCAACTTATAAATGTATATATGGATATATAATTCAATAAAATATCTCGTCAAGCTGAATCACAGTGGAGAAAGTGGGTATGTGATTGTTGGCCGGCTGGCGGCCTGCAGAAAAGTCCAGTGAGAAAAACACAATACTGGACCAACACAAACTACCGTGAGCTGAGAGCGGCTGTGTTCAAGTATAATATTGTATAAGTATAAATACTGTCACTGTGATGATCGTTAACTTAAGTGGCAGTAAAAGTACTACTGTGAAAATCTACCTCAGTAAAAGTGAAAAGTGTCTCATTTGAGATGGACTCAAAAGTTACTTTTTAGAGACAGTAACTTTGTTGGATGGGATTTTTACCGATGAAAATCTAAAAGGACGAGAGGACAAAGTTCAAACGGGATTCTTCTAACTGGAAATTATTTAAATTAATTAAATTTCAAAGACAGGTCAATCTTGGCTGGCTGGTTCGAGTGGCAGGCCGAAACAGTCGGTCAGTTAGTGAAGGTCTGGTTCCTGACGCTCACAGGGAGCATGTGCAGTCTGCAGTCTGCACCGGATGTGATTTGAAATGGAGCGAGGTACGATACTTGCTTTTTAAAATACTCAAGTCCTCCAAAAAGCGACTTCATTACAGTAATGTGAGTAAATGTAATAAGTTATTCCCTGTTTTTTTTTTTGTTTTTTTTTGCACAATAAAAGCAAAACATCAGAACAAGAATGAAGTAACAATAGATTGTGCAGGTGAGTCAACAAACCAACAAAAAAGAGCAAATATACATTAAGTCAATGCAGTAAATGTGTGTAAAGGTGTTTAAAAAAGAGTGTATAGACCTATGTGAGCATGTGTACGTGTGTGAGTGTACATGTTTATGTATGAATGTGAATATGAATACGAGTGTGTGACGGGCAAAATACGAAACAAGAAGACCAAACCAAACCAAAGTAAGTTAAAGTTAAGTTAAAGTTTGGTTCATCAGACATGTTCTTAGTCGACATTTATAGTTTCTTAGAGATGTAGACTGGAGTGCAACTTGGATGTAACTGTTCCACAGTCGTGCTCCTTCATATCTAATAGAGAACTGACATAATCCAGTGCAGTTTTGAAAGCAGAATGGCTCCTGGATTATCCCGTGTGATGTGAGGAGAAATCTGGGCTCATTAAATGTTTAATTGGTTTCAAAATTGCGATGTTTTAAGATTTGCAGTCGTGTTTGGAGCCCCTCTCCGCAAAACTCAAACTCCTCTGAGCTGCTCGGATGAATCTGATACGGCAGCCTGCGACGCTGAGGGCTGATTGGACGTGTAAGTCCTCAGAATGCGATTTCTGCGGCCCGTACCGGCGATGAGAAACATGTTAAGACGGACGGACGCGACCGGCTGGGCACATTCGCTTCCAGGACCGAACGTTCCCGCTCTGCCTAAATGAAATTCCGGTGGCGGGCCGCGTCTCTGCCCGCAGGACGCGATCAACGGAGAGCTAAAAACAAAAACCAATCCGTCTCCTAAACAGCAGCGAGCAGCTCCGTCCAGCGAGCGGTGAACTCACCAATATTGGACTTTTCCTCTCCCTCATGTCTTTTTGCTCTAAAGCAGGACGGACCAGCCATGACTCACATCGCCTTACAGGATTTCTGCGTATTTTAAGTTCAAATTTTGCAAAACCTGTCATCCCCGTTAAAGGATACGTGCGGGATAAGACCCCCGGCTGGTGCCATGAAGGCCCTCAGTCGCCTAGCAGCCCCCCTCCAGCCCCGACCCTCCACCCCACCCCACCTCTCCTCTCCTGCAGCCCTCTCATGTTGTTTGCTCAGGCTGTCGCTCTGCAGACAGCCCACTCCGTTTGGATGTTCTTTTCCCAGGCGAGAGCTGCCGGCTACATGTTTGCTTTCCCTCCACTTTCAAAAGCCACATTCACCTCAGGCCCCGAGCAGAAAGGCGGCACGGTATATGAAACTATGCAGGCGATGGTGAGCTGCATTACTTTGAAACTAAGTGCCCGTTTGGTATGTGCAGGCAGGCGGGCGGGCGGGCGGGTGAGGGCTGTCCTGTCAGTGTGTGTGTGTGAGTGTGTGTTTTTGCGAAACACTCAGGCATTCCTCACAAATCAAGATGTGGCTCAAAGGACTTGACAGGTTCGGGCCATGAATAGACAGATAGATAGAAAGGTAGATAGATAGATTAAAAAAAAACATAAAAAAAAAAAAAAGTGTATCAAGGATAACAAGGATGAAAAAAAAAAAAAGACATACAGAGAGGCGGTGAAAAAAAAAAATGATTGGCCAAGGTTTTCACTTGTTTAAAAATTCACATTAAAAGCTCAGCTCTCTGAGGTCGGCCTGTTTTGTTCATCAGCCCAAAACATCAAAGGGGCGAACAGCGGCCCTCTGTTTCTCCTCAGCTCGCCCCGTCCTCACAGGCCCTTAAGATGAGGAGCGAAATAAAAGGTTAAAAAAGGACTGCGAAGAAAGTAATACCCTCTCTCTCTCCCTCTCTCTCTCTCTCTTTCGTGGGTGTGCAGCCGAGCAGGCAGCATGGGACTCGTCTGCGGTGATTAATTAACCAAATGCATTAACACCTTTAACACACAAACCCAGAAAATCTAATTAGTGGGAAGAATTATTAACAGAGACAGTCAGATTATCTTGTCGCGGCTTGTTAAGAACATTAGAGTTTACAGTAAGATATTAAAATCCCTTTTCTTGACCAAATCCCACAGACTGCGGCACAACCCGGAATAAAGCGCTTCGCTCATTTGAGAGTGCACGACTTTGTGAGCTTCCAGAGAGAGCGTGAAGCAGAGATTTGGGCTGTGGATGAGTTTTTTTTTTTTTTTTTTTTTGCCTGTTATTTTCAGCGATGCAGCAGGTGTGCATTTGTCCCAAGCCACACATTTTGCCAAGGTCAAAGAACAAACGCAGCAGAAATCGAAGTCGGCAGCTGCTTTACTGCAAAATCAAGTTGTTCTCGAGTTGTTTCGTCTCATATTCAGTGTTCAGAACTTGTTTTTTTTTTCCATTTGTTTTCCTAAAAAAAAGTGAAAACTCTCATTGTCTTGTATCGAGTGTCATTTCCTTGTTCCTAGTGGCTGATCTTATTCTGCCTTGTTAACCCTATAAAGCCTGAACTATGAAAGAATTGGCAGAAAATTCCAATTTTTTGAAACTGAACCCTTTATTTAGTCCTATAACAAAATATATATATAAAAAAAAGAAAATTCAAAAAATATGTTATTACACGACCTTTCTGGTGTATGATATATGATATGTACTTGAAGTGCCAATGGTGTGGTCCAGGGTGAACAGGGGAAGTGTTCAAAGGTATACAACAGTATTTTGGTCAAGTATTGATTATACTGAAAACGAAAAACGGAATTGAACATGTCTATCATATATGATACAAATGGCTTTATAGGGTTAAGAGATTTATTCCTGTTGCCAGAAAACAAGTGAAACCACATCGGAAACAGGAGGGATCATCTCATCCCACGGGCAGATTTTAAGATCGAACATGAGCCTGAGTCGCTTGTTTAGATGGAGTTTTTTCGCGGCTCCTCTCAGTTTTGTTCGGGGGCAGCAGAGCACAGCAGCCGCTCTCTCTCTTGTCTGTTTTTATTTCTCTTCAGGTGAGCTAGCTACACTGCAAAAAGTCAAAATCTTACCAAGATTATTTGTCTTATTTCAAGTCAAAAATGTCTTAATACTAGTCAAAATATCTCATTACACTTAAAATAAGACATGATCACCTCAGAAGTAACTTGTTTCTAGACAATTGCCTCTTGTTTCAAGTGAAAATTTGCTTGAAACAAGTGAAAATTTGCTTGTTTCATTGGCAAAATTTGTTGCTTGTTTCTAGCTAATTTTCACTTATTTCAAGTGAATTTTCACTTTTTCCACTGGAAAATTTTGCCAATGAAACAAGCAAATTTTCACTCGTTTCAAGTAAAATTTCACTTAAAACGAGTGAAAATTGTCTAAAAACAAGTTACTTCTGAGGTGATCATGTCTTATTTTAAGTGTAATGAGATATTTTGACTAGTAATAAGACATTTTTGACTTGAAATAAGACAAATAATCTTGGTAAGATTTTGACTTTTTGCAGTGTACCCGTAATTAGAAAGCACGCGGGCGTCTCACATTTTGTGTTGCATGGAAACAAGAACAATTAGACGGTCCCCGCTCGCCCTGCGCTCCTGCTGTGTGTGTGCCGCTTGTGGCTGAGCGGTGCGTTCGACTGGCCGGAGGCGATGTCTACATTGCAGACCTTCACGCTGATTTCTAAATTGCTGGTGATTTCTAATGTGTTTGGATGGCTGTTCATATCTGTTAGAGGATGCAGCCCGAATCCAATTCCAAACCCTGACAGTGACGTGAGAGCAGAGTCACGACAGCAGCATCTTCCTCAGGTCGCGTCTTTGAGTTTGCGGCGTCTTCCCACCGCTTGGCTCCCCTCCACTGTTGTGTCTCACCGTCTTCCATGTTGATGCTGCTCAGCCAAGCTGCCAAAGGCCAGTGAAATTATGGCAATTATCTCTGCAAGATTTACATGTTGTCATGGCAACACAGACCAAATTCCAGTTTGAGCATATATGTACACTACCAGGCAAAAGTTTGGACACACCTTCTCATTCAATGTTTTTTCTTTATTTTTCCTACTTTCTACATTGTAGATACATAATGAAGACATCAGATATATGAAGCAAGATATATGGAATTATATAGCAAAGAAAAAATTGTTAAATAACTCTAAACATGTTTTATATTTTAGATTCCTCAAAGCAGCCACCCTTTGTTCTGCTGACAGCGCTGCAGACCCTCGGCCTTCTCTCATGGTTTTCACTTCACAGGTGTGCCTTTGTGGAGTTTCTTGCCTTCTTCATGGGGTTGGACACATCGGTTGTGTTGTGCAGAAGTCAGGTTGGTACACAGCCCTATTTGACAACTGTTAGAATTCATATTATGGCAAGAACCAATCCGCTAAGTAAAGAGAATGAGTGTGCAAAGCAGTGATCAAAGCAAAGGGTGGCTATTTTGAAGAATCTAAAATATAAAACATGTTTTGAGTTATTTCACACTTTTTTGTTTACTGCATGATTCCTTATGTGTTCATTCATCGTTTTGATGCCTTCAGTGAGAATCTACAATGTAAATAGTCATGAAAAAACATTAAATGAGAAGGTGTGTCCAAACTTTTGATTGGTAGTGTACATAAACTACATGACCGAAAGCAGGAGTCTGGATTGGAGCTGTGGAGCTGCATGCAACTTTTTGCTGATCGTATTGATTGATAGAAAACATCAAATGTGTCAAGTGGGAGACAGAGAGAATTATTATTATTATTATTATTATTATTATTATTATTAACCTTTATTTAACCAGGTAAATCCCATTGAGATTAAAAATCTCTTTTTCAAGAGAGACCTGGCCAAGACGGTCAGCAGCAAAAACACAAAGTTACAGACAGAGACACGACAGAAAGAGTTAAAATCACAAGAGAAAATCACTACAAAACAAACAAACAAACAAACAAACAAATAAACAAACATTACAACAACACAACAGTACAATACAAGCAAGTCAAAAACTAACGGTGGCAGTGTGAGCGGCAGTGTGAACGGAGCCGAGTCCAGCTGTGGTGCTGAGGACGCTGCCTTACATTTGCAGCACAGACCACCAGTGCAGCCGAGCCTCCAGGTCTTTCTGGAAAAGTGAACATCGACCCAAACGTTTAGCCCCTTCCTTAAAAAACAAGCTGCCAGTGCCCACTAACACACACACGGCAGACGCATTTCCACCGACAGCTGCCCACAGTGCAACGGGAATCTAATATCCAACAATTAAAAAAAAAAAAACCTCTTAGAAAACAATGGTGTACCAGTGTGACATGTGGTGCGGCCAGCGTTGCATCATGCCTTTCAAGTTCCTGATATTGATGATTTTGTAACGTTACGTGTCATCTTTTTCAAGCGATGCTCATTTGGTGTCGCTTCAAAGCTGATTATTCTGATTTATTCACACAGAACTGGAGCGCCGGTGCTAAACGCTCAAATTTGGAGTCCCGACTTTCACAGTTTTCCAAATGTTAGACTGCACAAAGAGGCTAAATGCACTCAGGGTAAAGCTGCAAAAAAATATGGACACTGACAGTATTTGTATTTTAAACAGACAGTAATATGATTTATCTAAAGTTAAAGAAGCCTGTCTACCTATCCATCTATACATTATTACTATACTTAATATCTTTGACAGATATTTTAGTGTGTGTATGCTGACACCCATGTATAAACACACTCTGCATGCACACCAAAACACATGTGCATTATCATGTGGATGAGCACCCACATGCACATGGATGAGTGTGTGTGTGTTGAGAAAGAGAGAGCGGGTACCGTGTGTGTTTTTGCAGATGTGTTTTTGTCACCCAATACCATTGCCACACACACACACACACACACACACACACACAAACAGTGTACACAGGCTGACTGAGGGCCTCCTGTTTTCCAGCTCTGCCTCCATTGGAAAGCCGCAGATCTTCCAGGGGGTTTTGTAAACCAGTGACAGCGGCAACACACGCCAACACACAACCGCTTCAGTTTGTGTTTCCAACAAAATAGTCCCCACCATACTTTTATATACAGCGGTTGCCAATAAAAAAAATAAATAAATAAAAAAAAAAAACAGCAATGCAATTTCCTGCAATGCAATAGCATCTCCAGTTGGATTAACAGTGAAGAAATGAGGCGAGGAAGGAAAAAGTGGGAATTCTATAATTAAGTGTAATTAACATTCATAGGTTTACAGTGTTATTTTCTTTTCCATATTCTGTGCATCGTTTTTTTTTTTTTGTGTGTGTGGAAAACTCAGGACCCAGGCTGTAAAAGCTTGATTATTCATCAACCTCCGCCACACTCCTTGTCCTTTAAATCGCAGCACAGATCGTGCATTTGTTTATTCATTCTCCTAATTAATGATTTTTATTTTTTTATTTTTTTTAATCATGTTTTTCCAGTGATGTTTATCTGACTTTGGTGTGTCATTTCTGATCGGCGCAGACAGAATGGGAGCGCTCGGGCTATATCTTCAAATCTGGAGTCGTTAATAAGCAGCTGACAGACGCTCCGCTGCATGGTGTGATCTTCATGTCTGAGCTCGGTGCACTCGTCTCCGCAGGACGTCCTGCTCGGAAACACGAGCCAACACAAGATTATGTCACTCGTTGGATGTTTAATGTATTTATTTCCTGATGTATTCATTTGTACTGTGTTTAACATGGGCGGGAACTTGGTGAGTGCTGTCTGTTTCCCAGCAGGGAGTGCCGCATGAATCGCCTCCCGCGTTTGACGTTCAAATCGGAATAATCTGGATTATAGATGAAGCACATGCTGCCTCGTGCATTGTGAGCGAATTGCTTTTTCCGACATGGCAGGACAGAGCACAGAAAGGTACATTTCGCGCAAAAGAGTCAAAAATGAATCGCAAAAAGACAAATTTAGGAGACATGGATATTCCCTGTAGGACTACGTGCAGTTTTCTGTAGTATTTACATTAGCTTAGTTTCTACACCAAACATGGCCACGTGGACAGTTGGAGGTGTGCACCTGATAAACCTGACAGCAGTGTGTGTGTGTGTGTGATCAGCGGCCCAGCCTCACACTCGTCACATCAGACTCGTCTAATTAAGCCTGTCGGTGGCATGAAGATTAAGACTGACTTCATTTGAGGTAGGAAGCTCGGCCACCTCTCCCCCTGGCTAAGCCTGAAGTGAGAGCTCCGTTGCCATGGGAACAACCTGTTACAACATCAGTTACAGGACATAAAGACGCAGGTGTATTGATCGTTTTTTAAACTCATAGCTGTTGGCTTGCGTGCACATGAGCGAGCAACAAAGCACGAAGTTAATCAGTGACTAATCAGTCTTAATTCCTCATGTCACTCTGTAATTTAGTGGGGAAAAAAACTCTGTTGTAACAAAAAGTTCACAATGCTTCCAATATCAACAGATTACAAAGTCTTACAGATGAACAGATTCAATATGAACTAATTAAAAGGCTTTGTTTTATAGTTGTGTCAGTGAAACAATGAAAAACTGTTAACTCACGTGAGCTAACTTAGTCTATTTTCCTGCGTCTGATTTGCAAAAACACACAAAGGCAATGCTGTATTTTTTTTTTTTTTTTTTTTAGCTAATAATTAGGTTTTCACTGTTTTATTGAGGGTTTTATCAGATCAAATGAGAATCGCACGTGCAGCACCGATCAGGCAGGTAGCAACAATGCTGTTTACTTTTTTGGCTATGGTCTCCCACTTGGTGTCGCTTCAGATTTCTATAAGTGGATTAAAACTAGTAAATAACACTTAATTATTGACTAATAACTTTTTTTTTTTTTTTTGGTGAGAAGTGTCTTATTTTCCCCAGAGTGAATTGTGTGGCAGGTCATAAGAGAAGTAAGGGGGAAGCTTTATGCACCAGGTAAACTGAAATGTCTATCGCAAGTCTGACTTAAAGTTATATATAAGCCGAAATGTAGGTCTGTTTTTATGCAGATGACCACAGCTGGTTTTGCTGGTAGTACAAAACCCAAACTGGCAACCCTCTGCCATGCTGGTTCTCCCAGAGAGGCCAAACTGCAGTGAGCCGGTGAGTTTTCTGAAATTCAGGCTTTTCTTCATCCCCTTTCTGCAAAAAAAAAAGACTCCGATTTCCAAATATCACACAAGACAACAGTGCTGAATTATTTTTATTTTTCATCCACGTCATCTAATCCACACCTCTTCAGCTGTGTGCCATGAGGAGCTGAGATCCTGCAGGTTTCTAACTACAGACCTCAACAGGTGAGTTCACCTCTCTGGCTGAGGATGGGCCAAGCGAAACCCCCTGATGTCGTCTTCATTCGGAGTGAAAACCTACAGACTTTTGAACCTTTACCGCTCTCAGCTCTCAGCTCTCAGCTCTCAGCTCTCATCGCCCCCGGACAAACCTGAGTGCGATTGAACACGAGGTAAAAATACAAAAGTCTGTGTTGTTTTATTGTTTTATTGTTTTTTTTTTTTTTTAGTCCGCTGAACAAACCCGCATCGCTTCCCCGCTCATTTCCCTCCCCGGTATCGCTGTCTCTACCCAGGCATGGCCGATTTCAAGGCTGCTTTTTCAAAACAAAACACTTCCTCCGGGCCAGCCCTCGCTCCGTATGAAGAGACAGTGTGGCTGTGCAGCTATTTCTGCCGGCCCAGAATGGTGTGCACAAACAGAAAGGCTGCGGACAATGGGCAGCATGCAGTGAAGTGCAGGCTATAATGAGGCAGATGTCTGGCTATTGGGAGCACCCAGCGGGCGGGGGGGCGGTGGGTGGGCATATCTCTGCTTTTGTTGCTGGGGCTCTATGGCTTTCCCTCTCTCTCTCTCTCTCTCTCTCTCTTTCTCTTTCTCTCTCTTCTTTGCTGTTCTTGTTGTTCTTTCTCTCCCTCTGACAAACACACACATTAACATGCACATTTCTTATATGCGCCCGTGCTTACTCCTTCACACATGCGCACATATGCATACACACACATACACTCACATTTCCATGCATGCATATTGCACATTGCACACACACACACACAGAGGGAGAGAGAGAGGCATACACACCCTTCCCCCCCCCCTCCGACTCCATTGGTTTTAATTATCCCACTCCAAATCTGCGGCTCCATTAGTAGCTGTATAATGGTGCCGCCACCCCCCCCCCTCGCCCCCCACACCCCTGCACCCCACGACCCCCCCCCCAACCCCTCCCACCCCTCTCTCCTGCTCCTCTCCATTCAGACGGGAGGAGAGAGGTTGCCCTTTGAGCCCCTGTCAGCCTGGTTGGCCGGGGTCTTCAGGTTCTCACATTCCCTCTCGACCAATGGGAGCGCGGCGCGGTGGCAGGGCCCAATTAGACTCCAACGTCCTGCCAGAAGGGGAGAGAGAGAGAGAGAGAGGGAGGGAAAAAAAAAAAAAAAAAAGCCAATCGCTGTGATTAATTTATTCAGATTCCCCTCCGGGGACCGACTATCCTGGAACGCACCCCATTTTTATGTACCCTCACACCCTCCCCTCCCCCTCCTCCCCCTCCTCCTCCTCTTCATTCTTTTATTGCATTTGTGAAGAGTGATAGAAGAATGCAGAGTATTTCTTTTTCAGGCACTTTTAATATGCCCCCCCCCCCCCCCACCAGCTCCACCCCCCTCCCCACCACCATCCTCTCGCCCGCTCCTCTCCTCAAGGTAATTACAGAGAAGTCTCAATAGATGGGAAATTCATGTCTTTGAGCCGGGGCCATATGATGTATGAGAGGGAGAGCGAGGGGCTGGTACAGAATTAAGAGAGAATAGGGGGACGGCAGGAACTTGAACCCGTAAGTGTTATTGTGCTCGAGGCGAGGGGGCCAAAACATAGGATCCATGGTAAATAAAACAGAGAGCTTCTTCAGGCCCCCCCTCGGCTAACCCGCAACTCCCCTCCGCCCTCCACCCCCCCCCCCCCCCCCCCCCCTCCTTCCTCCCGGCACCCCTCGTGACCTGTTGCTTTCTTCCAGCCACCATTGTCCCAAGTGTGAAGTGGATGACATCACCGCTTCCTCTTGTAAACAGGTGTGATGGGACGGAAAACCGCCGTCCACCTCGGGCGCTCCCGCCTCCTTTCATTCGGCGGCGGTTTTTGCGTGGGTTCCATTTCACCTTGTGTCCTCGCCCCCCCCCCACACACACACCCACCACCCCACCCTGTCCCATCCACCCCAACCACTCCATCCCACAACACAAGACAGAGACTGAAGAGCTTCGTTTCAAAATGACTCATTCACCGTTTGGACAAAAAAGAAAAAGAAAAAAAAAATGTCATGTCGGTTCGATTCTTGCGCTGACAACATAAGACTCACTTTTGGAGGTTCTCAAAGATTTTTACCTCTCGAGTGCCACAGTCTAGTGCACATCTGTGTTTTTTTTTGTTTTTGTTTTTTTTTTTAAGTACAAGAGAATCTGAGAGTATCAGTTGGCACTACAGTATTTTCTTTCTTTTTTTTCCTTTCTTTCTTTTTCAGATTTGACAGGTAGTGTACTGGAATGCAGCGTCTCTTTCCCAAAACAAAAGTACCAACTGTGCCTGCTCGCCTCTTCAGGAATGCACAATCCTGAGAGTTTTTTTTTTTTGGTCACTTGAGCTTTTTTTTTTGTTTTTTTTCACCTGTGTGACATCAGTTTTGTTGGTCTTGTGCACAGCAGATGTGTGCATGTTATTAGACTTAAATGCAAATTCACTCCACCGAGGAAAACGGCTTGAAACTAATACGAGAGCGGCTGCATGCACAAGCTTGGCGGGCGCATTAAAAGATGCATGCAGGGCTAACTTTCCTTTTTGAACCTTCTCTCTGTGTTTTGACCTCATGCTCACAGTAAAAACAGCATTTTGGGTCACCGAATTTGAACGGCGTATCTTGTTTTTTCATTCGACTTGTTTTCTGTAGTTCTTGCAACTGCAACTCGGCGATATCAACGAATCGCTCCAGTCACTGCTCGGCTTCTTTGCTGGGCTGTGCATTTTTGCATTCTTCATTTTCTAAAACGCACTTTTTTTTTTTTTTTTTTTTTTTTTTTTTTTTTTTTTTACAGTTGTGGCTTCCAAAACATCATGAATCAGTGGCCGGGTTTCCATCCACCTTTTTCTATTCGCATTTTCAGAAATTGCGAAAAAAAAAAAAAAAAACTTGGATGGAAACGGCAGGAATTCGAAAAACGGCCAAAAAGTCACAAAAAGTTTTTACGCTTGGAGGGGGGGATTTCTCAGCGTATCGATAAAAGAAAATGTGACTTTTTGCTGTGGAAACAGGTTTTGCGAATAAACGATGACTGGACCGGATACCACGTCACACTTCTACGCTACAGTCTTATTATTAGTTATTATTATTATTATTATTATTAGTCTCTTATTCCTTATTTAGGATGGTTTGGTACGAAGTTAGTGCTGCCAAAATAGTAAGCAGACTTCTCCCAAGAGCCGACAAGTTCAGCAGGAATCTGTCCCTAATCAGCTGTTAATAACAAAACTAATGGAAAACAGGCATAAATTCGCATTTTCTTTTGCGCATTTTGACAAAATTCGCTCAGAAATTTCAATATATTTGGATGGAAACCCACCTATAGAGGCTCCTGCAGGTCGTCTCTCCTCAAACTGTTCCATCCTTGCCGGTTGTGATTCCTCCACAGCGATTTGAGTTTTGGCGGGGAGCTCACCTGGAATAATCGGTGTTTGCATGGCGTTTGCAGGCTCTGATGCACGGCCGCTCGCACTCGGCGAGAGCTGCAGAGCGCGTGGGCCGGCCGGAGCTGAGCGGAGGGATGCAACGGCCTCAAGGACGATTACCGTTTCCTTGCAGCGCCGGCGTTTTTTTTTTTTTTTTTTTAACGCCGGCTCGCTCATTAAAGGAAACGGCTGCGGCGTCTGCGGCGCTCTGTTTCTGCGAGGCAGGTGTTCTGGCAGCTCAGCGGGCCGTGCTGCTTACCATCCACTCCCATCATGCACCTCTCACTCTCCTCTGTGATCCCTGTCACTCTCCGCTGTGCTCTCCAGCCAAGCAGAAATACCATTAAAAACTGGATTCTGGAAGCTTATGTCAAGTTTTCATTTTCGGCACACACACACACACACACATAAACACACACACACACACAGGGAGCTGATGCGGACTCACCGCGTAAGAGCCTGCCATCCATCTCCCAAACTTCCCAGCACCCACTCGCATTAACCTCCATTAATCTGAGCGCCTTTAACGATGCCCGGGTAATTTATGAATCCGGACGGGCCTCGTGCTCTCAAGGCAAACTTCACACAGACGTCGATTCGCGGGGGGACGGTAATTAGCGGCGCGCTGTCACGGCTGATATAACTGCCTCATTAGTCTCGTGAAACTACGACGCGTGCGCTTTTATCCCGCGACACGGTGACGTAATTGGGTTTGAGCGTCACATCGCCAACGCCGCGGCTCGTCTCCAACACTTGCTGATGACGCTTGACGCTTGGACTGCAGCTGAAGGGAAGCGAAGCGCGTTGATCTTGTTGACGTCGCTGTAAATCAGAGCATCGGTTAAAAACGTGCAAAAAAAAAAAAAATTCACTATATCTCTGACATTATCTTCGCCATAGTATGTGCTCCGTGCTGCAGGGTCGTGACAAATGCATGATTCATCGCGATGAAAGCGAGCTGAACTCCCATCAAACGGGAGCGTTGGTGGAGTCTCCACCTCTGCCTCGGCTGCACACAGACCCTCACGCCGCAGCACCACAGAAAAATATGAAATATTCATCCAAGGCTGAATTAAACAGCAGCGCGCAGGCATTTAACCCCTCTTCCCGTCTGCCTCCGCCGAAAAAAACGCTTGAGATCCGAATCTCACCGTCACCCGGACAAAAAATCACGCAGCGAAGGGCCGGATTTTTCACCCTGAGCTGATGTGAAATCGTCGACCGAAAAGCAAATGTGTTTTTGGTGTTTTAATGCTTTTCGTCTTCAAAGCGCATCATGAAAAATGTGTTTTGGGATTTGAAGAGAGAGATATCATGACTCACAATCCATTTTAGGCATTTTCTCATCGTTTATCCAAAGCAACTCTTTAACCGGGAGTTTTCTTTGTCTTTCTTTCTTTCTTAATCATTGACATTTTATACAAGTCATTTAGTCGCATCTTCAGTATATTGTTGTATATTGCACATAGGTTGTACATTGTATATAGGAATGTTATATATTCTTTCTATTTTATCTTTATTTTTATTTTTTTAACCCTATAAAGCCTGAACTATGAAAGAATTGGCAGAAAATTCCAATTTTTTGAAAATGAAACCTTTATTTAGTCCTATAACAAAATATATATATATAAAAAGAAAAATCAAAAAATATGTTATTACACGACCTTTCTGGTGTATGATATATGATATGTACTTGAAGTGCCAATGGTATGGGCCAGGGTGAACAGGGGAAGTGTTCAAAGGTATACAACAGTATTTTGGTCAAGTATTGATTAAACTGAAAACGAAAAACAGAATTGAAAATGTGTATCATATATGATATGAATGGCTTTATAGGGTTAAATATTTTATTCTATCTATTTTTACTTGCACAGCGCCGGAGTTGTTGCAATTGCATTTCACTGCTGCTGTACCTGCACATTCATGCATGTGACGAATAAATCTTGAACTTGAACGTCTGAACTTGAACTAAAGATCTGCCTGTGGGATTAGATTATCTCATTTCTTTTCTGGTATTAATCAGCTTCTAGTGTTAATCCATAATTTTCTTGAATCGAGCATCATTTTCTTGATCCTCATGGGCTGAGTTGCCTTCTTCTGCCTTGTTTGAACTCATTTATTCTTATTTCCTGAAGAAAAAAAAAAATCCTGATACAAGTGAAACTGCATTATAAGTGTATAGATTTTTAACTGATATTGTGATGCAGCAGCTGCACCAACACTACGGGGACTCAAACCTGTGACTGTCGTGTTGCAGAACACAGCATCTCGGCCTCCCTGCCTCCTCCACATGATCAGAAAAACGGCAGATGACTTTATTCCATCAAGTCAAAACACCGTCTCGATTTGACAGTCTGGGTTTTACAGGGCAACAGGCCAGGCTCTTTTTTTTTTTTGTGATCAATCCCACATGTTCGGCTCCGGTTTTTACAATAAGAACGCAAGTGTGTCCTCTCTCTCCTCGACGTGCAGCGCAGGAACACGTCCTGCGATCGACAGGGAACAGGCAGAGACCACCCATCGATATCGAACCATCGTGTCTCTCTGGATCTGAGAGGGCTTCTTGAGCGCCGAGCAATTGTCTTATGAACTGGAATCTATTACAAAGAGGAGGAGGAGGAGTGTGTGTGTGTGTGTGATATGTTTTGGAAACACCGAAAACTATCAAACATCTGCACGCTTCTATTTCAGGGCCAATTACGTTCAGTGTGTGACGGCGAAGTTTATATTGGAGGCTTAATAGATGTACTTACACAGTCTGTCTCATGAGACGCACACACACACACATACACACACAGAGAGATACACAAACACAGAGTGAGACAGCCACACAGGCGTAGACACTGATACAAACCCACACACACACACACACAGGCTCATGAAGAATCCATTATGGGTCCTCAACAAAGTGCGGTTTTCCCTTTGTACCCAGATTCCAATTTGCTGAAACGTATAATCAAAGTCAATGGCTGCGTATTTGTTTTCCCGCGCGCGGCCCGTTCCCGTTTTTTAATGTCCGCCTCGACGGGGAGGGAATCGCCGCACATGAAAGGATGCCTGAATGTCGTTCGCACCATCATACTTTCATTCTTCCCCCCACGATGAGAGCCAATCCTCCAGAGTATTCATTAGTCAGCCCACAGGCCCCCCCCCTCCCTCGCTCCCCCTCATTCTTCGTCCCCCTACCCTCCTCCTCCCCCCCCTGAGCGTCTCATAATTGCAGGGCTCCACGAATGCCTCCACTTTGAGTCCATATTGAGAAACATGTTTGGCGAGGACTGTCAGGATTATTGATTTGCACGCTGAGGCGGCGGACAAATAATCCCGATCAAGCCACAATTTGAAGAAGAACCGGGGCGGGGGCGGCGGCGGCGGTGGTGGTGCAGTGTGGGTGGGTGGGTGTTGCATGAGATCCCGCCCCCCCCCAACACAAACACACACACACACATCATCATCACCCCCTGCACTGTTATATGGCTTCTCTGGGTTGCACATGACAGCGCGTGATGCACATGAGCCGTATCTCGAATGCGTTTTGATCTGAGCGGGTCGCGAAACAGTGTCGTCACCGGACTTTGAAGAGTGACAGCTGACGATGAGGTCAGCGTTGTCGGGAGATCTTAATCACCGAGTGCCGATAAAAACCGACCGCGGGGTGTTTTTTTTTTCTTTTTTTGTGGAGCTTCGAAAAAAAAACACAAGTACAGCGACGGTGCGGTGGAAGAGTTCAGTTAAAAAAAAAGCGTGGGGAGGTTCGAGTCCAGCTGTGACAAAGATGTACGATGTGGATCCTGTCATTAATGTTGGATGAGATCCTATATTAAGCTGCCTCACCTGTACAGTATATGTCTGCCCTGCAGTGCAAAAACACTTAATAGGCTTAAAATCTTATTTTTTGTTCACATAGGGCAAAAAAAAAAAAAAAAAAAAAAAAAAAAAAAACGAGTATAAATATGTTAAACAAGGCAGAATGAGGCGGATTAGCCCACTAGGATGGAGAAAATGACACTTTAAATAAATTAATTTAAAAAATTAAAAATTAAATTTAAAAAAATTTAAAAAATTTTTAAAAAAAATCTGGAAACAACCAATTTTTTTTTTATCTTATTTGAAGAAAAACAAGATTTTAACACTGAATACGAGACGAAAGGGCTTCCAGACTTTGTGTTTATTCTCTGAATCATTATAATGTCATGTAAAGGTGTTGTGTGCAAGTAAAAGCAACTGAAATCTTTTTTTTTTTTTGGTTTTTCTTTTTTGACGTTTTCTCCCTGAGTCCTGGTGTGTCATCGGTGTCAGGAGACGTTCCGCATGAGCAGCAGTGGAAAGGAAAACACACACACACAAGTGGAGTAAAGTGATTTTTTCCCCCTTTCTGCAGCTTGTTTAGAGAGCAGCGAACGCCCCGTGTTTGTTTTGGGATGCATCAGCTTGTAAGATATCAAACGTGACGTATCATTTTGCAGCACGTCACAAAGGAGAGCATGTAGGTCCATCAAACAGACACCCACCCCGGCCTGTTTGCCTCCCCCTCCCTCTCCCCGGGAAGAAAAAAAAAATGGGAGTGTTTCCGTAGCGACGGCGGGGCGAAAATGATTGTTTTCTCAGATGTTCTGTGGCCCCGTCGTTCCCCACGGTGACGGTGACAGAGGCATTCTGGGATAGGCTGTGGCCGCGCTTGGCAGGCCTCGAAGGCGTCAGCACTGTTTCTCCCGGGACGTCCTGGCACCGCGTCCCAAGCCACAACGCTACAGCAGCCGCCTAATTAAAACCACACCGCTCCCCCCCCTCCTCCTCTACTCCTCCTCCTCCTCCTCACAAAGTCACACCCCCTGCCTCACACACACACACACACTCACACTCACACACACACTCTCTCTCTCTCTCTGCAGACCTGGCTCTAATACTATTTGCAGATAATTCTTACTTAGTGTTTGTTTTAATCTGCCTGCAGCACCAGATGGGTGGAGCTGACAGCATCAGATTGTGTTAGATAAGTTGTCAATCACAGAGAGGAGTATTGAATTAAGTTTCAAATGCTCTCCTGTGGTTACAAAAAAAAAAAAAAAAGAAAGAAAAAAAAAACTTTCTGGCACCGGTTGTGTTGTCATATGTGGTAAACCCCACCCATCTGGCTTTTAAGTAGGCTAAATCAAACTACTATAAAAGAAGTATTTGCAAATACACTTTGGCCCAGGTCTGACTCACAGTCCACACACAGAGTGAACTTTTCACTCTGCCCAGACACACAAAAACATGGGTATATGCCACAAGCTGGCCTAGTTTAAACATGTTGCATCCATCCAAATGGTTTTTCTGCTCCGCTCGGCTCAACGTTTGGCTGAGGACGGTTCCTTTTAGCTCGCTCCTCCGCTGCCACGAGCTATCATCAATCACAGGCTCGTTACGGTCAAAGAACCGGGTTGTCGGCGTCCACTGGACCCGGATCAAATCGCATTTGCAAGTCATGTTTGCGGTTTGTGTCGGCTGACGAAGGCGCCAGATGAGTCGCGTTTGCAGCAAAGTGCCACCGAAGGCGTCAAGTATTTTGAGGTGACCGACAACTCACCTGACACGGTTACCTGACAAACCACCGCCGCAGTGCAAATCAAACACAAAGACGGATTTGCGATCATATTTGACCGCAGGCCGGCCGAGGAAGGCTTCTCTTGCTTCGTTATTTTTTATTTTATTATTTTTTTTATTTTTTACAGCCATGAACTTAAGCCTCATCAATCACAGCCTCATTATGGTCAGGAAATCAGACACACAGCATCCGCAGGCGCTAGCTGGTTTTATCCGTCAGTGTAAAAAAAAAAAAAAAAAAAAAAAAACCTCACATGAGCTTTTTGATTTATGCTGCAAATTTGCAGGGGAAAATATGAATTTGACTAAAAGAGGGAAAAAAAAAAAAAAGAGCATCTGTTAATTGATCAGTCGGTCAACCCTAATGGACATCATGTGCAACGAGAGCACAAAAGGCACCGTCAGCTTCCTCGTCGAGACCACCGTGAGCACTGTGACACCAAATTTGTCGCCTAGTTGTTGGCATCGTTGAAAAACAGAAAAAAAAAAACAGGTTTAAACAGGTAAGGCGCCTCAGTTATGAAGGTACATAGGGGAGAGTGGGGTAAATAGTGCCAATTTTTACTTAAAGTGCCTTTAAAGAGAGGGGATTACAGTAATGCCTCCAACTAAAATATGCACATATAGTTTAAGATGTTGTGCATCCCTGGGAACAATCACTTTGGATCTTATATAAACTGTTTGAGAAATATAGCTTTCGGAAAAAAAGTGGTTTTGTGGCACAACTTGCCCCCGGTGCGGGGTAAATTGTGCCATTAGAGAGAATACACTGGGGTAAATTGTGCCATTGATAATTGAAGTAAAACAGATCATTTTAATCTCACAAATGATAATGCTATATAAAAGCAAAACAAATTCAATACAAAATTATTTTTTTTAACATTTATTTATTATTTTAACAAGATCACAGGCCACTTTTCTATAACAAGGTCTAGCGCCACATGAACACATACCCAGAACAAAATAAAAAATCCAAAATGAGCACCTGCAAATCATCTTCATCTGAATCTGAATAGTTTTAGTGATCAAAAGTAAGAAGACAATGTACAATAACAATAAAATACAATAAAGTAATATATAGTATATAATCACAAGTTGCCACTGGCACAACTTACCCCAAGGCCCTTTGGCACAAATTACCCCAAGCCCACCATTTTGAAAAAAATGCCTCCCCCAGCTGTTTTGAGCTAACATCATGCTAACTGTTTAGACTCATGGTGTAGCTTACTAAAGTACTAAAACCTGTGTGAACTGTTTTCAAAGTTTTCTATAATTGTTCAAACACAGCAATCAAAAAACCTTGATCATAGAAATGTTACTTTGGAGGGCAAAAAAATGTTTTTTGAACTGAAATGTGCTTACCTCTCAAGCCATGTGTCTCCCTTCTTTGCAGGATGAGTGAAATGGATGCCTCTTCAAAAATATGTGGTCACATGACCAACTTCTTCTATGGTTTTCTAGATAACAGGGGTGGCACTACTTGCCCCTTGGCACAAATTACCCCACTCTCCCCTACAGAGTATTTTGTTGTAATTCCTTCGCAAATCTGGGATTAATCAAAGTTTGGTGAATCTGATTCACTCGGATATCTGAAGAAAATGTACAAAAACTCGAGGACATTTTGTGTTTTTTATTGATGACACTGAGGCTACGTTTACGCATACACGGGTATTTTTAAAAACGTAGACATTTCCCTTCATTTGTGCCCTTCATTTACACACAAACGGCGAATTCGCCTCTGAAAACGATTCTTTCTAAAAACTCCGGCCAAAGTGAAGATTTAGGAAAACTCCTGTTTCGCGTTTGCATGTAAACGGAGAAAAACGGAGAAATGCAGAGTTTCAGGCAGCCGACGTCACATTATGCGCCAAAAGTGCGCGCAATGTTTACATTTGGCTATGGTGATCATAGACATGATATACGTATATTACATCTATGATGGTGATGATCATGGATGCATTCACAGTAGCAGTCGCATTTCTGTCCATATGTTTGCATTTTCAAATACAGCAGCTTTTTATATGGAGGAGCAGAGATGAATGAGGGCTCAGAGGTCAGCAATTTTGCAAATTTTCCTCCCTCCAATGCAAAGAGCCAGTCCGTGTCGCCGGTTTTGGGTCCAACCTGGGCAGACTGCTGTCTGGTTTGGCTTCTGATTGGCTTGCATGGCTTTCTCCTTCTTCCTACACCGCCGCCCATAGGCTTGGGGTAGTTATGATGGCGCTCGACGGCGTATTTATGCGGGTTGATGTAAACGAAAACCTTTTTGAAAACGATGCCGTGTGCACGATGTTATTTTGGAAAACAGAGGGAGGGAAATATTCGTTTCTCAAAATACCCGACTACGTGTAAACGCAGCCTGACATAAGGCTCTTTGAACATCAGCCCTCCTTTTTTCCCCATTATTCCATAGCAAACATGACTTTAATTCTTTTAGATGGCGTTGCAATTAACGACAGATGAAGATCCTTTTATTCGGGAGACTAATTAGAGAGACGCTTTAAAAAGAGGAGCGATCCATCCGCAGCGATGGCACCGAGAAGCTAATTGGCCGGGGACAGCACACTTTGTTCCCGTGCCTTCATGTTCCTCTGGTTGGCGGCGATGAGCCTTTTAGCGAGACAGTTTCGAATCAAAAACACTTTCTGGTACCTTCTTGCGGGTTCTCTCCCTCCATACGGCAACTTCCTGTGTGTAATCCCACTGCTGCCGCGGCTCATTGGAAGCGATTTGTTTTCTCCAAAAGCAGTGTTCTTTCTCCAAACCTATTTTCATCCCACAGATTATGAATGTGGGTATAATATGCATCACCAGCATTAAGCTATATTCAGTAGCAGGGCAATGAATGGCCTAATGTGCAGTATTTTTCACACACTGGAATCTGAGCATTTCCATTTCCAATTTATCTTATGTTCAAAATAAGTGTGCAAGTAAAATAAGTGTACTGGGAGCAGTGGTAGTACCAGAGGGCTCCAGCAGGGGGAGCAGAGGGTTGTACAGCTACGTTAATGGACACCGTGCTTCCTCCCCTCAGTCATTACACACACGACTAAAGGGAAGTTTGTGTCCGTGCATTTTGCATACAATTACCCCCTTTTCAGATAGCAGTCCCTCATATAAACACTTAATGCTCACAAGTATGTCAGATGAATGTGTCTGCACGCTCAGGAAAGTATTTGCATGTCAGCATGTCGGTGCATTATGAAGAAATGAAGTTAATGACATGATGACGAATTAGCTAGCTTGCCTATGGAGCAGTGCCGACGGGAAACCATACGACTGGCATTACAGCTTAGAGACTGTCCTGTGTGTGTGATTGAATGGAAACCTGTTGCTAATTACTGTTAATGTCATATGTTGTGTTAAGAATTCAGTCACTATATATGCGACTAAAGGAAAGTTTGTGTCCGTGCATCTTTCAAACAATCACTTCCTTTTTTGGGACTTTAACACCGTTACATTAATTTAAAATAATAAAGACCCGGTGAAAGGATCAGTCTTAGGAATTCGCTCTGTGCACAAGACGAGTGACGCACATCCGGTTTCGCCAGATAGCGGCACTTCAGTTTCCGGTCTGTGTAATGGCTAAGCCTAACGCTTACATATTCTCCCGGTGCCTCACGGATTTGCCCAGACTAACGATAAACTATGTCCACCGAAACGTTGCTGCCACTTCCCCTGCCCCCAAAAGCAAACGAGAAAGGGTTTGAAGTTATACATCTCCAGCTATTTGCACAACATCGAAGGTATGTAATTTAGAGAACGTTAGCTAATGGTCGTTAGCTAGCGTTAGCTAACTAACGTAGATGGTTAGCACCAGGCGAATCACACCGTAACGTTTGTTGTGTAAAATGAATCTCGTTTTTGTATCCAGTGGCCAGTTAGCTGACTATACCTGAGGCCTGTATCACGAAGCGGGATTAAGGCGTTAGCGAGATAACTTCAGGCTCAACTCCAGATTTTCTGTATCACAAAGCTGGTTCACCTCTCATCGGGATAGGATGCCTATCCTAAACCTGTTCTGAAAGTTAGCCTGCTAGGGTTAGGGATAGGGCTGACCCTGCTATCAACTTGATGTACTGACATGATTGAATTTTGGCGTCCGCTTTATTTTATTATAGCCTGTAAAACAGACACGCAACACGTCTGTGCAGTGCAGCGAGTTCATAGGTGTCAGCGTCAGATGTGGGCTACTTGAGCCACTGATGTGTAGTTTGCGCATTCTCTTCGCGGCAGCCACGGTGTTCGATTTAGTGTGTACATTTCGTTTTTCCTCCTCATACTTTTCCGGTCAGCTGCCTCGGAACCCTCCCTTATACATGCGCGTTCACGGCTCTTGATGAGACAAACCTGGATTGAGTGAGCGAGCTGATAACCGGCGTCGTGATACCGGTTATCCCTGATCACCATGATCTCTGTTAGTGTAGCTGGATAGGTCTGAGAAATCCTGGGAAAACTGAGCTTGCTTCGTGATACAGGCCTCAGGTATAGTCAGCTAACTTGCCACTGGATACAAAAACGAGATTCATTTTACACAACAAACGTTACGGTGTGATTCGCCTGGTGCTAACCATCTACGTTAGTTAGCTAAAGCTAGCTACGACTGTTAGCTAACGTTCTCTAAATTACATACCTTCGATGTTGTGCTTTTTTGGGGGGCAGGGGAAGTGGCAGCAACGTTTCGGTGGACATAGTTTATCGTTAGTCTGGGCAAATCCGTGAGGCACCGGGAGAATATGTAAGCGTTAGGCTTAGCCATTACACAGACCGGAAACTGAAGTGCCGCTATCTGGCGAAACCGGATGTGCGTCACTCGTCTTGTGCACAGAACGAATTAGCAGGATTTACCAACACATACACATGGATATGAGTGAAAACTGTGTCCAGTGTGCATGAGACAAGAGGAGACAATGTGCAGAATACATTATTATAAGGGTGACATTGCTGAATTCATGCGGCCACTGTGCTGTAGTGTTTGAATGACAAAAAGCCCAAGCTGTCTTTGGTGTCAGGACATGGATTATTCCAAAAGACCAGTGATGTAAAATGTCAAATTTAAAGTGAAAATGCCCCCTAGCCCCAAATTAAAGAACCTGCCACTACTGAAGTTGTGAATCTGTGGCAACAAGACCTGATTGGTTGTCCCTAGTGGAAAGAAATGGAAAAAGACTCCAAACTGAAGTGGTTGTTGCTCACTTGTGCCCCCAACTGGTCGGTTCTGATGAAGTTAGCACTCGTTTTTGAAAGTTGTTGAAACCTTTGACACCACGAGAGAGCTCCGTGATCACACAGTCATGACTGTGCACAACAAAATGTGCGGCTGACAGACCCAGTGGTGTGTGATGTGAAGCTGCAGACACATACACACAACTAAACGTACGGTCCCCTCCAGGCTGCCACCCAGCACAGATAAAGATGTTCTCCTGTGTTGTGCATCCAGCAGTGTGTTAGCTGAGAATTAGCAGTAAAAACAGAACATGCATGAAATATTTATGACTCCCAAAAAAAAAAAAAGGGAAGTCAAAATTTTTCACGCCAATGAGGAAAAACAAGCTTTCCAGGGTGCCGGGTGTCAGAGTGGCGAGTGATGGAACGGCTCCAGACTGCCTTTATAAAAGAGAACAGCATGACAAACGATTCAGCATGAATATTTATTGTCGGAGTGCATGAATGGATGTTCCTCAGCACATAGGCCTCTCTGTATCCTCATAACAGTGATTCCCAGCGGTGTGGAAAAGCACAATGCTGTGTTGTGAAGTGAGCTCAGATGTTGTGCTGCCTCCGGAGTTTCAGTGGAACGATCCCCGAGTGAAACCCCCCGTCTGCCACGTTAACGCCGCCGAGGCCACGTCACAGAGGACTGACCGGGCCGCTTCCACTCAAAAATCAAGTTTGGTGCACTTTGGAGAGTGTCTGCTTCACTGAAACGATATCACTACACAATAACACCAAAACAAGAACTGAAGGGTTTCACTCCAAAATGCAGTAAATCAGTTTAGGAAACACTGTATTAAAAACACAGAGAATTATACCCAGTAAACTTTTACTGTTGTGTAAGTAAAGGATTCATGATAGCTAATAAATTCAATATTTAATTTTAGATTAAGTTTTTCTTATACGCCAGACTCAGAATCCGAAATACCCGAATCCCCGAAATTCTCAAGAGAAGAATAATATGTATATTATGTGTATGAACATACATGTAAGCATAAGTGAAACTGTAAGATATACTAAAGGAAATAAGAAATATAAAAATATGTGCATTAGTACTCTATTTTTAAAAGTGCATTATGAAACACAGAAATAAGAAATTGAGAATATGTAAAAAGTATACTTACATACACTATATACACAGAGGTACTGCACTACCGCATTATTATCCCTGCAGGTATACAGTAATTATGTAGTTAAATAGTCAAATAAACAGTTAAATAGTGTAAAAAGATATGCAGTGTGGTTTGTGACCACTAGTGGCGCTATAGTGCACACTAGGAAAACCAAACTTGCATTAGTTTTATATGACTTGTTTTTCTCGTGTGCCGTGATGCTTTCCACCCACCGACGTAAACTGTGAAACTTGCAAAATATTTCAAAATACTGCCGACTACACACTCAAACTGTGTACTACATACTGCCGACTACACACTCAAACAGTGTACTACATACTGCCGACTACACACTCAAACAGTGTGTACATACTGCCGACTACACACTCAAACAGTGTGTACATACTGCCGACTACACACTCAAACTGTGTACATACTGCCGACTACACACTCAAACTGTGTACTACATACTGCCGACTACACACTCAGACAGTGTGTAGTACATACTGCCTGCTACACACTCAGATAGTGTGTAGTACATACTGCTACTACACACTCAAACAGTGTGTAGTACATACTGCTGACTACACACTCAGACAGTGTGTACTACATACTGCCTGCTACACACTCAAACAGTGTGTACTATATATTGCCTGCTACACACTCAGATAGTGTGTAGTACATACTGCTACTACACACTCAGTGTGTACTACAGACTGCCGACTACACACTGAAACTGTGTACTACATTCTGCCTAGTACATACTCGAACAGTGTGTACTACATTTTGCATTCTACATACTGCCTACTACATATTTAAACTGTGTGCTTCATTCTGCCTACTACACACTCAAACAGTGTGTACTACATATTGCCTGTTACTACACACTCGAACAGTGTGTACTTCATACTGCCTACTACATACTCAAAGTGTGCACTACATACTGCCCACTTAACAAAAGATTCGTCACCTGAATTAAAAAAAAATCCAGGCAACACAGCAGCCATGTAGATGACCAAAATGTGATCAGTTTATCCAGATAACGCCTGTTTGGAAATTTGCTCTGATGTTTTCAGAAACACCAAACAATTCTCAAACTAGCCACAACAAAAAATAAGCACTCTTCCTGTTGTCCACAAAATAAAAGCTGTATTCACAAATAGCTTGTTGAAGACATTATAACCAAGAGTGGCGCTTTTATTTTGAAGGCTGGATGCGCGTCTGCTTTTCCAGTGACTTCCAGCCACAGTGGCATTCTCTGCAGTGTCAGTGAGTCGCTGCTGCCAGGATGTTAATGAGATGTTAATGAGCTTCAGTTCACAGCATCACAGCTCTGAGACAGCGGCAAGAAATCACACATCTGTGCGGACGCTGCCGCCGCCGCTGGTCACCGTCACAACCGTCCGCCATCCAAAAGTTATATCGCAGCTTTCACAACTTACTGCCATTTCTCAAAATTCAGACTACATTTCCCATAAACTCATTTGTTTTGGCCTGCTTTTGTGTTGGGAATCAGTCCACCAGACTCCGTGGTGCAGAGTATAAAATGTAAATTGTTGACTGTAATCATATTACTGTCTGAAAATCAATCTGTCAAAATTATTGATGCTACAATGTCGCACGCAGCGCCGTTTTAAATGATGGAAATCTCATTTTGGGATCAAGCTATTTAATTCGATTGAGATCCAATTCTTTATGTAACCCTGAAAAAGAAAGAAAGAAAGAAAAAAAAAATCATATTCTTCATCTTATGCAGAATTTGTTTTATGTTGCGTTCCAAACCGGCGGGCGCTTGGAGCCGGCGGGCTCAGACTATAGTGGCGTATTCTTCAAAGCGGGTTGTTTGTGTTTACAAGATGATTTTGCCGTGTTTATGCTGCGGATAAAACAATTAGAGCAGGATGACCATGTTCACGTCGCTGCCGCTGCACGGTGCGTGAGAAGGTATGATTTGAAATGTAGCTCATATTTTTTGCCTCTTATTTGAGCCTCTCTCTCCCTGTCTTTCTCGCTCCCTTTGCTCATAAACGTCTCACAGACACAGAAACACGCACACACACTTTCGTCTCTCTCTCTGATATAAAAGGAGAATCTGTAATTTGTTAGATTGGATTACATGTGAATTAGAGTTTATGGGCCCTTTTCAACAGAGTCGCTCTCTTCTGCAAATTGGATTAGCTCTGCTTTCTGCTCGGGCCTCGCCGCTGTTTGCTTAAGATGTTATTGGCGTGACAGAAAGCAATATCTACTGTGTTCTACTGTGTAGCGCTGTTTATCCTGGAGACAACGCGGCCCGTGGAGCCTCTTTAAAAAACTGTTTCAAGCCTCGATCCTGAATTCATTTGGCCATATAAATTTAAAGCAGGCAGTTCACGGGGGCTTTTTGAAGAGCTTGACTATCACGGGCTATTTTAAGTCAAAATAAAGGCTGTTTTTTGCCTCGAAAACTAAATTAATAATGTAAACAGATCTTTTACGGCCTCAAAATACCTATAAAACACGTTTACATACTGTCAGTCGTCATATCAAAAGCTTAATCAGTCAGTGAAGTAATGTCTCCCCACCCGTCAGCCTCTGTTTTAAACGCACTGCCAATTAAAGTGAAGATTTCTCCGAGGCAGGGCGGCTCTGGAGGCAAAAACAAAACTATAATGGCTGATTTATTAAAAAAACAAAAGAAAGAAAGAAAGAAATGCATTTTTGTCATACTTATGTGGCTGGTCATCTGACAGTTCAGTCCAGATGAGACACATGAGCCTGTATTTATCCTGCTGAATATCACGGGTATAAAACGATGAAAATTGCCAATATTCAGTGTCTGCTTTGCCGTGTAAGTGTTTGCTGGTTCGCTAAAGCTGCGGCCAAACCGATCCGTCATGCATCGCGTATCGTCTGTTTCTGTTTTTCAGGCGGGAGTGGCTGTTTGTTAATCACTCGTCTCTCTTTTGATGAACACAGCAGTGCTGTGAAAAGCACTTGGAACAGAGTTTTTGGAGCGAACAGAGACTCCAGTTCTGAAGCTCAGGGAGGCGTTTTAGGGACTCTGTTTAAAGGGAAGAAATGGCTATGACCAGTGAAACCGCAAAGGACGCAGCGATTAATGCCTTTACTTTATGTCATGTATGTAAGGGTTATGAATTGAAATAAAAAGTGCCGAGAGCCTGGCGTGACGTGGCTGGTTTAGCATTGAGAGCGAACATAAAATCTAAGCAAATCTTGATTTGATGGACGGATGCGGACTGTCCATCAGTTTTCCATCTGGACAGTGAGGGATGACACTGTGGCCGAACTTACACCCTGAAAAACTGCGGCTCTTAGGCTCCTATTCACCTTCAGAAGTGTTTGGATAAGGGACTGGGCTTTATTTGAAATATATATTTATATTGACCTTCCCCAAGTGACTAGGAAAATAACATGACTGACCCTCTCCCAGCAAAAGTTACACTGGAACAATGTTCACTGTATAATCAGTAAAACTTTTTTTCTTGACTTTTTCATCCTCAACCAGGTGAGCACTGCAAAAACGCAAAATCTTACCAAGATTATTTGTCTTATTTCAAGTCAAAAATGTCTTATTTCTAGTCAAAATATCTCATTACACTTAAAATAAGTCATGATCACCTCAGAAGTAACTTGTTTTTAGACAATTTTCACTTGTTTCAAGTGAAAATTAACTTGAAACAAGTGAAAATTTGTTTGTTTCATTGGCAAAATTTGCCAGTGGAAAAAGTGAAAATGCACTTGAAATAAGTGAAAATTAGCTAGAAACAAGAAACAAATTTTGCCAATGAAACAAGCAAATTTTCACTTGAAACAAGAGACAATTGTCTAAAAACAAGTTACTTCTGAGGTGATCATGTCTTATTTTAAGTGTAATGAGATATTTTGACTAGTAATAAGACATTTTTGACTTGAAATAAGACAAATAATCTTGGTAAGATTTTGAGTTTTTGCAGTGAGGATCAACGCTGTCCACTGCCGCTGTCCCATGGTTGAGTAACATGAACTGTTTTCCTGTTTTTCCGGCGTAGATTAAAACGGGAAATGCCGAATCCAGAAACCGTTCAATCTGAATCTGTTGTCGCTGGAAATAAGAAGAAAAAAACCTCAAATGCAAAGTTAAAATCCAAGCTGTCAAGACGGTTTGTGGCCGTTGTTGTGAAGCAGCAGCCGATTCGTTTGATTGGATTCCTCTCGGTTTGTTTTCTTCCTTTTTCTCCAGGTCATTTTTATTTTAAGAAGAGGACCTTCATCAGCAAAAGACACATTTTTATGTAGGTAGCTTTTTTTCAGACATGTGTTCTCTCTTTATTGTGTGTCGCCATGTCTGTCATGGTCTTATCTATGAGCAGAGCGCCACCAATGGGCCAGATGCTGAACACGCCGGCTGTCTGGATTGGCCGAGCGCGAAGATCGTCAGAAAGGGCAGCCAAAGAGAAACGAAACACCAGGTCAAACATATTGACCAGGAGGGGAGTCGCTGCTGAATTCTGAAACACCAAAAAAAAAAAAGAATAAATGTATAAATTTGATCGATCCAAATTTGTATGACCCTAAAATTAAAATCATTGTTCCATCCCCTCAAAAAAGCATGAACCTCCCCTGTTTTTTCCTCCCTTGAATAAAATCCAAACAAGTTGATAAATCAGAAATAAGAAATGAGAGCGTTCACTCCAAAAACGCCTCATGTCCAGCGTGAAGAAAAGTGTTCATTTAATATTTCATGAACATGGATGATTCTCTGCTCAGATACACGGCACATGGCTCTTTCATCAGCAAAGCTTTTCTTTTTTTTTATTGTGCGCTTTACTTTCATGTCAGCAATCTTCTTCTGTAAAAAAAAAAAAAAAAAAAGCAGGTGTCAATTATTTATTATGGAGTGAAACTTCAGTGAAACTTTGCGCTTCATTTCCGTCAAGGTGCCCTTCAGACGAGGCTGCGGCACAAAGCTCGTGGTGTGACCGAGCGCAACGGTGTGAAGTGTGAAGACGGCCGCTGCTGCAACGCGAGCATGTGTGATCCGTCACCTGCTCCTGGATTAAAAAAAAAAAAAAAAAAAAAAAGGTCAGTGCAAAGAAATGTAAAGGTTTCAGTAAAGTCTGTCATTTCCCTCTAACCTATTTGTTTCTCGCAGCCGTCCTCCGGCTCAGATTCCAGCTTCATTTCTTCAAAGTTGGCAGAAGTGCGTCCCACACACTGTGCTACTGCGGGGATTCTTCCACACCTTCAACCCGGAAGCTCCCGGCGTTCAGCTCGGCTCCTCCATCGATTGAACACCCAGGGAAACAGATGGTGATGGTGAGTCAGCCTCGGAGTACCTGTGTAGGTGCAAGAGAGTCACGTCCCGCGTTGCCAGCCTCAAAGAAAGAAACAAGTCAGAAAGTTTTATGCTGTTATATTATTATTCTTGTTTTTTTTTCTCTCCTTTCCTTTTCCTTTTCTCGCTGCGGCGTTATGCTTCTGTTTCCGATATGCTGTTTTGCGCCTGTGGTGAAACAGGGATTGAAGTTGAAAACGTTTTGCTGCTCCCCGTAGGAGGACACTCTCCATCTCGGCGCCGCGGGGAGCCCTGTTTACGCCTCTGTAGCGGCTCGACAAAGCCTCAAATGATCTGGAAAATGAGGAAATAAATACTTTAGCGGGGCCGCTTCCTGAGGTAACACGTGCTCATCCGTGTAATATTGTCGAGTGTTTACCTCGGGATGTGTCTCATGAAAAAAAAAGTACACGATCGCTCCTCTGCACAGCGTTCTAGAAAACCCCCTGCATTCCAGAGCGGTCCGAGGCTGCGTGTCGATCGCGGCGTATTCCGGATTTAGAGCGGATCCGTGATTGATCATCGTGTTTTTGCCGCCACCAACACGGCAACAGCTGTGACGAATAACCACTAGGAAACAATAAAATGTCCCTGGCTCTTGAAAAATGCGACAGGAATGTCTTTAATTTGCGCCGTCCCGGCCTTGTTTGTTGCTCTTTACGAGGATTCCAGTGAGACCTCACATCCCGTTGTGTAATATCACTGCACTCCACTCTGAAATTATACTACGGCCTTGCTTACAATGTACACCATGCAGGGAGGTTAATTACAAACTGCTATATATCCATTTGTCATGTTATATCACTTTTTTCCTTTCAAATAATCTCATTATCTTATAAGTGAAATGGCTCAAGATAAGCTAATAGCAGCAATAAGAGTCCGTGGTGACTGTTATTTCCGTGTGAGCAATCATTTCATCGGGATTAGGTGTCACATTTTTCATATGGTGGATATCTCTGTTTGGAAAGAAACTCTCCGTGTCAGGAAATGGAGAGGAAAGGCTGGGAAAGCCTCACGTTGTCAGCCCGAGCAGAATGTCAACACCGAGGCTCGTGCTGCTGCTGCTGCGACAGAGAGAGAGAGAGAGAGAGGAAAAGAACGAGAGCCGAGGTGACAAACATGAGCTCGGAGAGGAAAAGCGGTACAAATGGTCAGATTAAGTCTGCATCGATCTGTGTTTCGCAGAGCGCAGCGTTTAGAGATTCATTGTTGTGCTTCCGTGTACACAGAAGTCATTTGCTGCTCTCGAGCAAAAACAACAAAACCTTTTCTTTTCACTCTTAGGGGTCACAGGTTCGGTGCTTTACTACATGCAGTAGGATGAATAGTATCTGATGTACCAATAGTGATTAAACCTTTATCTATTTCAAACTCCATCAACAGACAATCCAAGGAAGATTTACAAAAATTGGCTAGAGAAAGGAATTTGGTCGGTGTTGAACCTCATGGATAACAACGGAAATATTGCACCCTTTGAAGTTTTCTGTTCCAAATTGAATCTGAATAATAGAAAGCAGTATAATAATGTTGTCAAAGCAATCCCTCAATCTCTACTTCTGATAATACAAAGTAATGTAAATCCAACTCTTCCCTTGCTTTTGGTAAATGGTCACAATATTACTGATCTAAAATTGCCTAATACTGCAATTTGGCAAACCCTTGTTAAAGAACTGTATCCGTTCTTATCAAACAGAACTGCAATTCTACAATTTTTCTCTAAATAAAAAAAGAAACTGAAAATCTGAGATCAAAGTTTTTTTTTAAGTACCCCACTGCACCAAAAGCGAAAGACATTCACTTTAAGAGTATGAATGAATGGTATTTATCTTTTTGCTGAATTTTTAAGAAAACGCTTCAATTTAGACCACAACAACTGCTCATTTTGTGATGACAACATTGAAAGAACTGAACATTTATTTTATGATTGTAAATTTGTTGAATGCTTTCTGGGAAGACTGTCATGACTGGTTATTTCCCAAATTGGCTAATTTCTCTATTCTAACAAAAGAAAATGTCTTGTATGGTACACTGATAAAAGATTCGTCCCATGACCTGTCTATCGATACATTCATCATTCACAGGAGGTTTTTTTATTCCTAAAAATAGATTCATGAAAACAAGATCTAACTTTTTTATTTTTCATAAGGAGCTTTGTCATTACTTCTCAGCCCTGAAATGTATGAAGAAGAAAAATGCAGTGAAGAAGTATTTAAAAAAAACAATCCAAGGAAGGTGGCACAGTCCCGCCCATGCCGTTTGATTGACAGGCGGAGTGCAGCGTGGAAAAAACAGGAGCTGGGGGTAAAAAGAAAGCAAAAGGGAACATGCAGGAATCCTGTGGGTTACCGCTTTAACTACCGGTCACCGTGCCACATTTGTGACCGAGCACCAGGAACTCAGGGGCTCATTATGCTTTACAGGAAACCCCGTTTTACACCCGAAACAAGGAAATGCGCTTTTATTTTGGTTCACTAATCTGCAAAAACCACATCCTTTATTGACCGCTTACCGTTTTAAAGCCCCGAATGCAACAATAAATAATCTCTGAACGACAACAACAGCAAAAACACTCTGGATCTCATCTCAGCTGGATCTAAAGCCTTCCTGTTCGTCGACTTGTTTGAGTTTCACGACTCCTCGATTCTCTGAACGTGCCAGAACCATCAAAAATATGCAGTGAAAATACAGACCTAATATTTCTACACTCCTGAAAAACTTTCCTTTTGTAGATCATCAGTTTTTATCTATTAACAGTGATATTTTAAATACATAAAACATGTTACATTGCAGTCAGTGACTCTTACATGCCTTCGTGTGTTCAGATGGAGGTCTATGCATCACTTTTGGCTTTTTCATGTGCATGCTCCAAGCTGAAAAAGTTGAAAATATGTGTGTAATTTAAAAACATTTCTTTTTCTTTTTTTTTTTTTTGCATGCTCCTTGCAGATCCTCTGGTTTTCTGTGCAGTGGAGTTGATCACGTCGTTGACCAGCACAGGCGAGCTAATGTGACGCTTAACGCCTCCACGACTCACATCAGTGTTGTGACAGTTACCAAGCGGCAACAACCGTCCTTGCATTTAATAAAACAAGACAGGCGTCGAGTGCATGCAGCTGCAACATAGATGACGAGAGGGAAGCTATGTTTGCTTTAACGTTCACATGTTAGGTGACCGAAGGCCCGCGATGCAGCAAACAAACACGGACTGAGACAGACGGGCAGATTGGTTTGAGGCACCGCATGTCTGAAGCCAGAAATTGAATTGTCCATGAACGCACCAACATGCAGCGTGTTCTGCGCCTGCTGAGAGGAAATAACTCTCCACATCACGAGGTGGCAGTAGTCCTAAAACGTCAAAGTCAGAAGCCGTGGGATCGTGCGAAGAAAGACAGAAATAAACGCCGGTCCTTGCTTTCACACCTCTCTGAATCTGTTCATGGTCTCCTGATGCAAATTGGAAATCTGTCTGGAGGTCTTTTGTCGTGGAGGCTTTTTTTTTTTTTTTCACCAAAACTAGTTCTCTCTGGTTAGCTGGTGCCATGCCGTTGGGCTGAGGACTTATTATTCTGAATGAATAGTATCTGATGTACCAATAGTGATTAAACCTTTATCTATTTCAAACTCCATCAACAGACAATCCAAGGAAGATTTACAAAAATTGGCTAGAGAAAGGAATTTGGTCGATGTTGAACGTCATGGATAACCACGGAAATATTGCACCCTTTGAAGTTTTCTGTTCTAAATTTAATCTGAATAATAGAAAGCAGTATAATAATGTTGTCAAAGCAATCCCTCAATCTCTACTTCTGATGTCTTATAATTTAATACAAAGTAATGTCAATCCAACTCTAATAACTAACTGTATCTATTCTTATCAAACAGAACTGAAATTCTACAAATTTTCTCTAAAAAAGAAGCTGAAAATCCTGAAATGCGTCCCTGCTGAGAAATGCATCCACTCCTGTTTACTCGAACCCTTAACTTGAGGAACCCCCCACCTAAACTTAACCAAATTTACAGAGTGGACACTTTTCGGACTATTTTCGGAATAATGGCCGTTTGTTTTCGGGATAACGGGCCGTCACGCTGCTGGGCTTTCAGTCGCTGGAACATTTTTTTGGACTATTGGGGTTTTTTGGATTGTGGCCTTTCAGAACAGCTTGCCAGCTAGTGAGCACAATAACAAGACTATTAGATTTCCATTTCTCTACTCGCTCTCCGATTTGCTGAGGATTGCAAATCAGGAAGCTGTCTATCGTCGATGTCATCCATTTGCTGACTCAGCATGAGTGCTAAGGACAGCCAATCAGGTGTGAAAGTGTGGTCTTCGCATCACAGACTACAGGTGACAAGCCAAAACAGTGAGAAAAATCGAGGGCTGATCGTCTGTTTGGGCTTAAAATCAAAGCAGATTCCGGTAGCGTTCGTTGTTGTCCATCCACATTAACGCTGAAAAACATTTGTTTACTGTTTGACCCTCAAGTGTGACCGAGGAGAGCAGCTGCACTTTTCAGCATGCAAGCAAAAACCTCCACCTGAATGCACCCCGACGCTCCCTCTGCGAAGATAAGTCTTTTTTTTTTTTTTTTCCCTCCCACAGCTATTCTTATCATGCCTTTGCAAGAAAAAATTAATAATGCATCAGTAACAATAATGTGACACAGAGTACATGAGCAGTTAAACAGAGATCAGCGGCATTAAGGATTCAGCGGCATGTGGCTGCGTGCTCGCCGGGCTCGTCGTGTCGGCGTAAGCTCCTGTGCAGTGTCTGCCTTGTTGAACATCTACGCTGATAAATTACCTGGAGGCAGCTTAATCCTGCAGCCGATGTTCAGGGGTCACATGGCACACAGGCATGCCGTTTGAATGGAGTGTCCTAATCCCCCATATGGAGACATGGAGAAGAGCCCAAGCCTGAGATAAGACTGAGAGAGAGAGAGAGAGAGATCTTAGGATGATGAGATCAGGGGCGCTTCATTATCTCTCCTTTTACTTCCTGCTGTTTCTCACTCAAGCTATCTTTCACTTTCTCGCCTTTTCTCTCTCTTTGTGTCTCTTTTTGCAGCTTTTTCCTCTCCTCTCTTTTGGATTTGATACATCTCTTTCGTAACTCTTCCACTACTTTCCCCAGTTCTAACTCTTCCTGTCTTTTTCTTTTTTTTTTTTTTTTGGCAAGATATGTTGTAAAATATAAGCGAGAGGCGAGATCCTGTTTGTTTTCGTAGCGTCTTTATACCGCGACATGCACACGCCTTGTCTCGCATCAAACAAAGCAACATGAGCACCAGCGACTTTTAAATTCAAATGCTTCTTCTCTTTGTCAGTCGATGTCTCTCATCCTCTCTTGCTCTGACACCACCCCTCCAAACACACACACACACACACAAACACACACACTGTTTTTAACTCTGCTGCTGTCTTTGAGTCTGCGAGGCTTTGAGATGTGAAGAGAGGAGGAGTGATCGTGGAAGAATGATGGGGAGAGACGCGTCTGTTTGAAGCATCGCAGCGGAAGTCCATATTCCTCCTGTGAAGCATATGGAGAACACATGGGGTGGACTCTCCCCGTGCTCAACCCGAAATACAGGGGTTTGGGTTCGGGGGGCGATGCTCAGATGACGGTCCAAAACAATCATCCTCCTCTCCCTGGACATTAGTTATGAGGATTAGTTGTTTCCTCCGGCAGCGTGGGCCCATCAAAGGCATCCCAAAATGGTCCCGTCTATTTTTAGATTCGCGCTGTGTCTCCCTGTCCGCCTTCAAACGGCGAGGAGGAGGTACAGTAGCGCTCGCACACCCAAAATCCTGAGCGGTGGCTTGATACGAAAGGCAAGACAATGAGAATGATAAAAGATCAAGGAGCGGGGGCCTTGGAGACGTGTGAAGAGTTTGACGAGGAAATGAAAATGATTAGTGACGTTAAATTAAAAGACATTTTTTGAAGATCGTGAAACTCCAAGGGGGTTCATGACATTTTGTATTGACCGCTTGTCATTTTCCAGCACGTGTTTAACTACAGAACCTCTCATACAGTGGAAATGGACAGATCACACAACATTTCATGTGGTAAAGATATTATTCAAAGATATTATTCAATGAAATTATTACTTTTTGTTGTTTTAATCAAGTTGAAATGATTATCTCCTATCCGAGGACAACTGGTTTTGTAGGCCATGGGCCAACATATAATCATTAAATTAATACAATTGAAAAATAAACCCATAAAAGAACCTTACAAATGTGCAAAGGACCCCCTGATTATGCCCTTGATTCTTTTTATTCATTAAAATGTTGTAAATTTCCAACAAAAAAAAGCATTTTTGATTTATCCAAATTCTCAAGAATCAGTGATATTCTTCTCAAAGAGCAGAATCTGTTTGCAAAATCAAATCGAACCGGAAAAAATTGACTTTACCCACTCCAACAACAAGCAAGCATGTTTTTCCACCTGCTAAAAAAAAAGTGGGTGGCACTGTTTACATTAGTAGAAGTTCTGCTCCACTCCAAAAAAAAAAAAAAAACGGAGATTTATCGTATTACGCGGGTTATCGTTACGCTGAGGCAGGATTGCTTGCCTAAATATAGAGCAGCTCCTCTATCATCGCACCTATGTGGGTCACAAATCACCAGGTGACTCGTTTTGCACCTCTGCCGAAGCCGATAATGACCCGGGACGGTTGCAGCGCTCCGAAGGTGGGAATGAGACGCTGCTTAACCTGTTTACTCTGAGCTCCAGTCCTGGGCGGAAGCAGGAATGTAGGTCACTATAAACGAGATATTAGTTTACGTCCAGACTGAAAGTACAGTTTAACAGCCTGTGTGACTGTATCGGCTCATTTTTGCTGATTTAATCTAAACTCTTGTTATGATCTTTGCATGTTAGCATGACATTTGTGGGTTAATTATATTCTGTCGCATATAACCGTCCATTTAAAGTGGTTTGCGAGCGACCAAGAGCGCCTTGGTGGAACGTACCGTGAGGACTTTCGAGCAAAACAAACAAGAGATGACAAATTCCCTCAAAAATGATCAATAACATGGTGAGAAAATTCATGCGAGAGTCCCAGCTGAGCCTTCAAAACCGAGAGGCATTGGGTTTCCATCCCCGACGTTTCACAAGACGGGTGTTGTTGCAAAATATCCGCCTGTGTGACATGGCATGCTACGTCCCACCGCTGAATTATCCGAGACCATCGCAGAATTCATAATACCCGTCATTTGTGCAAAAAAATATTACATTTGGAAGTACTTTGAGTTATTGGGAGACAATTACAGATGTCTAGTTTCTCTGAAAGTGGAACTCTGCGCCGGGCTCTGCCAAGAATCCTCTGACTCGCACATCATTGCAACGGCTGCATGAACTCCCAACTGTAAACTACAATTACATCGCATTCCAGGTCAGTTTGTGGTTGTCCAACACATTTATATTGCTCCAATTAACTTCCCCAGGCGCTAGACGATGGGGATAAATTCACCCAAATGGACCTTCGGGCGGCACGCGGTTTTCGATGCTATTTCATTTATTTATCATCTCAGCATTGTTAGTGGGTCTGTGGCTTCAGCGTTCCCGGAGTTGTCACTTGGACAGCCAGCATAGCGCTCGGATGAAAAACGCGGTCCACATCACCAGTGGAAGTGTCATCGTAACTCCTGCCAAGTGACATGCAGGAATGTTTCACTCAGTTTAATTGCAGTGTACTTGGTGTAATTATTGCGAATGCCGCAGCGATGTGACAAGAGAGACTCGCTGATGCTCAAGCATCCGTCCTCAAGGAAAAAAAACCATGACCTCATGTTTGCTCGCCCGCGCAAAGCATGTCCGGTGCGATCGGAGCGCTGCAGAGCTGTAATCTAATCTCACTTGCAGTCGGAAGCGGCGACGGCCCCAATGCGTCCCGGCATTAATGATATGTCTTGTCATGGAGTTTTAATCCCACATGAATGCTGCAATGTAATCTATAAAGCGACACAGGGAGTGATGTTAGAGAGGTGGTGCTGGTTTGAATCCCTCCATTAGCAGGTAAAGTCAAAGTTCAAACTTGGACTTTCTGTCTTGTTCAAATAAGATAGATAGATAGATAGATAGATAGATAGATAGATAGATAGATATACTTTATTGATCCCAACCAGGGAAATTCTGGTGTTCCAGCAGCAACAGTAGAAACATATAATAAAGTTAAATAAAATAGAATAAAGGCTAAATATATACAATAAAGACTATAAAGACTAAAAATGAAAAATATACATGAATGAATATGAAAATGAAATATACAGATGGAATTAAGTATATACATAAGTGGAAGAACAAGATATTAAAAGAACGTCTTTTTCTCAAGTTACTCGTAATGATAGAAACTTCTACACTTAAAGGCAGAGTGAGTAGGATTTTCCTGAACCTCAGTGTACAGTCATACAAAAATAATCCCTCTCAGTCATCACGTATAAGCCATAAGAAGTGTGTGTTGGTGTGTGTGTGTGTGTGTGTGTGTGTCTGCAGAGACGCTGCCCACTGCCTGGATTTTCTTGTTTCAATGAGCTCGGGACTCTTCTGGTGGTTTGGCCAGTGGGTGTGTCGCTCCCAGCCAATCACAGCGCAGCACGGTGCCGGATCGATAGCACCACAGCCAATAGGAAGCTCTGAAAATCATAAACGCGGAGAAAAAAGTAAATCTAGTGAGGCGAAAACACAAAGTTGGCCTGTTTTCTGTTGGAGAGGGCAGCTGCCAACAGGCCCGATTTTTTTCCTAGGAAGGTGAAGTTACATTTTGGGCGGGCACCTCATTCCGTCAACATCCTAGGAAATGAAAACTCACTCACTCACTGCTCATTCTGCCTTTAACTTTGCGCAACAGGCTCCTCTTCCTTCATGGTCTCAGGAAAAACATGGCAGCGAACTTTAAATGATCTTCTCATTATAAATAATCTACACATCCCATTACTTATAGATTAGAATTTTTTTTTTTTTAGATTTGAATTTTTTTTCACGTTGATTGATCGTGAGGTCAGGTGAAGTTACTTTCAAATGAAATATAAATGAACGGCAGCAGATATCACCTAGATTAATTTAACACGATGCTGCATTTTTAGATTCCCTGTTTGTAGATTCTCACATTTCCAGTCCTGTTAACTGTTTTTGAATGAATGAATGCTGATTTTTGATATTTACAGCCCTCGACTCTCAGCATCGTGAAGCCAAGTCGAAGGGATCAGAACCAGCCTGACATTTCTATTTAAAATCGTCTTTAGGAGGCTGACACGAGCGTCTTTTTTTTTTGTTTTGTTTGGTGTCCCAGCTCCTGTTCGGATTCGTTGCCGTGTAAAAGTGAAGCAGGGCAGCGCTGAAGATCAACATGCTCAGCAACTTTTCCCCGCATAAACAGAGGTTAAGAAAAGATCCTCTCAGTGGCACATCGCACATTCATATAGATGAGATGCTCAGTATACACTCTTTGCTGTCTCTCCAGATGCAGATGACAGATCCTCATTCCCAAACGACCTGACCCACTTTAACTTGAGCCTACCGTATTGCTGTTGGCAGATGAAAACATATGGGCTATAATAAGATTCCTATAGAAAAACTTTTTTTTTTTTTTTTAATATCCCACGAGAAGCAGAAAACGAGGGGCTTTCTCACTGACACAGATGAATTTTTCAAATATTGGTCCTCATTACTATAAATAAATTATAAAACAAAAGACAAAAAAAAAAAAAAAAAAGTCAAAATTGCAGTTGTGTGCTCTCTCCACCTGACAGCCGTGATGTTTAGCATTCATATAGATGCGATCCTCGGTAATACTCCGCTGGCTGTTTCCCCAGCTGCTTATGAAAGACCTTCACTCCCCACTGGCCTGGCCCACTTTAGCCTGCCTAACTGGCCCTAAAATATGCTCTTTTATCTGCGTCTTGAGCCGGGTTTACCTCAAACACCAGGCTTACTGAGTTCAGCCCCTCTGCCCGGATCCCTCTGAATATGGCAGAGAGCATCAGGCTTTGGGAATGTCAAAAGATCCAGGGGGCAAGAGGGGTCGGGGGGGATCAGCGACCTTGCACCCTTCCTATCTTTGGCTGTAGTCCTGATTTACTGAGGCAGGATAAACCCCTCACCTTGGAAAAGGTCTGGACAGAATTATCTGGAATGTCCCCCTTTGCCGTCCATTTCCCGTTAATCTGCAGCGGTCCCTCGAACGCATCACCCCGGACCGTAAATCCACTTATTTCCTCCGCTTGAGTCTCTGGCCGTCCGGACTGAGCCGCTCATTCTTTATGCCTTGATTTTAGGGACATGGATTCAGGGATCCAGCGTTCATCCAGGGAGAGTTTTAACTTTTAATTTTCTTTATCGGGGGAGTATTTCGCTGACCCCACGTGCACTCTCTCTCAGGAAGTCCCCGCTTCAGGTGCCCACCGCCCCTGCACTTTCACTGTGGGAGCTGCACAAAGTGAGTGCCAAGTAATTTACTGTTGGCCACTGACCGGCTCAAAACTCACTTTTCCGCCTGTTGTTTTGGAACAAAAAACTCGCCGTTCATCTAAGCCTGCTCGCACTTTAAGCTGCTCAATAATAGAGGAACCAGCGTTATGAGACATTTAGCTATGAGGGCTAATGCTGCATTTGACTGTGGCCGGAAATGGGAGTCAGAAGTTAGATCCGCATCCGACATACATGGACATTTACTGATGATAAAGTTTAATTAATGACTACATCAGTATGTTAATTAATCCAGAACATACCAATGCTGACAACAAAAGCTTCCAGTATTAAAAGCTTCCAGTATTAAAAAGATGATGTTATTTTTTACAACAGTATGACATCGAATCATGAACTGGATGTTAAAAAAACTGACTTAATTCGTCATTCTGTTTAATTTTCCCTACTGAGAAGCTGGAAATCCCAAATTCCAGCTTGGAATAAACTCATTTTAAAGCCCAAACTGCAAAATGAGAAAAAATCTATTATTCCAGTGTTTATAATTGTTATATTACCTGTTCATTTGATGCTTTCCTTGGCTCTCACCTTTAATTAGCTTGTCTCCTCTCCTAAGCCCCGCCCCCCTTAGTTACTGTTGCTAGGCTGGTCAAGGTTTCCGTGCTCGGCCGCAGAGAAAGTGAATATTTGTTCCCGCAGTTTTAAACAAACATACATGTGTTGTATATGTATATTTTCAGTGTTCGCTGCCAAATCTAATCGTGCCATCGCTCAATTTTTTACATGACGACCCGTGAAAAGGCGGCTCTGCCATGACCAAGATGCACTTTCCAAGCAGAAATTTGCTTTAAACAGTCAAATAAACTCACAACATGTTACATATCAAAACGTTCAGTATTTTCTGTTGAAACTAAAGATGTCATGATTAAAGCATCTGCAACTTTTTGTTTTACGCTACAGAGGTCGAAGTAAATCCTGTAGGTGGCCTGTGCGGTGGCGTGATATGAGAACAGGCTCCAGTGCGTAATAACAAACAAAATAGTTCTGACACAGAGAGTGGTCTGAGAGTGAAAATACACAAAGTATGCTGTGTTCTGTTGTGGACACTGAAAGATTTTTTGGCATGTTTGTTGTGGTTTAAAATGTTGTTTGAAATCTCTCCCGGTCGGCCTCCAACCAGAGTATCACTGCTGGTCGGTAAATCATACAACCATGAGCTATGTCAAAAATTCAAAATTACCCTTGTAAGTGCCGTGCTCACTGGCACGTCGGCGGTGCAGTCGGCGAACGCGGCGCGGCGAGTGTGTCTTTCAGTTTGCCAGCCCACATGTTCCCATGCTTTGTTCTGAGGCGTTCTTTGTTGAAATATCGTGTTAGCGGAGGGATCGGCTGTGTCTGTGAAATTGCTGTGCTGCCGCTCTACATTTCTCACACAAACACTGACAATAGAACAGTATCTAATTATCTGCACAACAACACCGCCGCACTGCCAGCTGTACATTAGATCTCAATTTCTGGGAAGGAGGCCTAATATCTTGCTGGCACAGAGCGGACATCGCCACAGCTGCTCGGCTCTGCAAAGTATCCCAACAATGAAAACAAGAAGAACGGAGACCAATCTATCTATCTGTCTAACTATCTATCTATCTGTCTATCATGCAACCTCTTGAGTGAATGTTATTCATATACTGTAATCTGTGCTCTAACCCATCTTTACCGTCCCCCGGCTCCTGTGCAAAGTAAACTCCACATCACTGAGGGGAAACACTGGCAGCGCACAAAACCGAGGAAATCCCCGTCTCAGGCTGGCAGGCCAGAGCTGCAGAGGTGGAAAGCAGCGAATGTTTGACTTTAGGTTTGATTTATTTTCTGAATTTCGGCCCTTATAATAATGACATAACCCGGGACGAGTTGGGGAAAAATACCAGATCCTGCAGATGAGGTTAAAAAAGAAGAAGAAGAAGAAGAAGAGGAAATGTTTTCACCATGGGGGGTGAAAACATCTCAAGTATCTGTAATGCCTCTCGAGAATATTTTCTGACTATTTAAGAGCCAGAGTGCACACAGTGGTTGGTTAAATTACTCAACAATTTAGTTTCTGCATCAACTCCTCCTTGTTTTTTTCTTTTTTGGTGTAATAGTCCTTTTAAACTTTACTCCCATAGCTAGATTGATGTATTGTCTTGCTTATATATTTATTCGGACTATATGAAAAAGATGACTATGCGGTTCTTTCCTGATCGCAGAGACATAAAACAGTCTTTAACCTCTGCCCTGAGATTTTTGAATGTCATTTATTCACTTAATTGTTCAGTTTTGTTTTGGAAATTCATTCCTCATGCAAAAAGGGCCCCATGTACCCGTGAGCTGCTAATAATAAAATAATTTCTGTTTCAGTTTCATGTCTCATGATGGTCTGAATGCTGTCTCAGAGGGTTATAGAGCCTGATAAGAATAAACGTCCACTGACCGCTTGCAGATTTCTGGCATGAAAATGGTCTAATTTAAGATATTGAACATCAGCAAAAAAAAAAAATAAAATAAAAAAATTCAAGTCCAAGTATGGGCCTTTAAAAACCCATTTTGGTCAAACCCAAACTGATAGTTTGGCCATAATGCGGGCTACAAGTGACTCATCTCCAAACCGTGGACTGATCACAGAATCGTTTTCATCAGCCACACCAAAATAAAATAATAATAAAAAAAAATCCACTAATGTTTTGTGGTGGGGAATGCGTAACATGCAAAGAGGCCTGAGGAGTCTTCCTTGGAACTGAACAGTGGTGGGAACTGAGCTGCCATTTTCTTGTAATTTTCTAGACAAGTACTCTTAGGTAAATTTGAACCAAAGCAGCAGTAGTTGTGCTTGAGTAGAAAAAAAAAAACATGTCAGAGCTGTTTCCAGCTGTGGAGAGGAAGGAGGGAGGGAGGGAGGGGGATAAATGGGAAGATGAGAGCCGTGATTGGAGTTTGGGGTTTCCTACTGCAGATCACAGGGTCAGAGGAATGGGGAAAGCCTGGGAGGATATTCCATCTCGGAGTGATGTTAGATGTCTATCTGCTCCTGCCGTCATACATAATGTAACATCTCGCGCTTTTTTTTGCCAATTCTGCAGATAATGAATCAGGAAAACAGTGTTTCTGTGTGTGCACGTGTGTGTAAGAAGCCGCGTTCCAGTAATCTCATCCGAGCACTGCAGAAATCCACTCCCGGCCGGCTTATTGAAAAGTCGTATCTCACCCTAACGAGCCAGATTCTGAGATTGCATATGCATTTTTTATGGTGACAGAATAAGCATGCCATCTTCAATCTCTGATACATTTGTTGTGGATAAACTCGCCGCGCGGTGGATACAGGATTTTGCTGGCAGATATTTCATCGTGAAATTTTGCCAACCACTGTGCAAGAATGCATGCATGCGTTTTTTTTTTAAATATTTTTTTCTTCCCTCCGTCTTTCATTGGCATCTCCATATGAAACTAATTCCAAGAAGGATTGTCTTTGTGCTCTTTTCTCGCCTCTCTCCCTGTCTCTCATTCCCTTTTTTTTTCTATCTTTGTTGCACACACACACAGTCTCTCTCCTTCTCCCTCTCTTGCTCCCCCTCTCTCCTGAAGTGGAAAATCTGAAGTAATTGGTTTCTGAATTAAAGAAAGCAAGCAGGGATGAAAACAGGCTATAATTCATTTTACTCTCTCTGGGAGAACGGGGTGGCGGTAGACTGGGGAATACTGGCAAACGAGCATTCGCCCTCAATTTCCCCGCTAGCAGTCATCGGCATCACTTAGAATCTAGGTGTTTCTATTAATAGAGTGCCGGGTCAGTGTTGGCATGCGCAGAGTTATTTTGATTTAACCTCGTGGCTCTGCAGCCGTTTCAAACTCGGTGGCTTAACGCACTTCAGAGGGAAGGGTGTTTTCAAACGAGCCGAAAGATGGGTTCACTGAAAAGGCTTATAAAAAAAAAAAAATACATAATTGGCTGGCTGTCAGGGGAACGGAGCTGCAGAAAATCGTAATTGGGGGGGAAGGAGAGCTTCCACTCAAACCCACAAGAATTAAAGAGATTTCCAACTCTGTGTCAGGCTCTGACACAAAGGCACGGTGCGGTGTATTACCTGAAAATGAGGCATTACACCGGCTTTGACAATGGGCTGTTATACGCAGTCAGCATGATATGCCTAAGGGGTTCGGCTAGCCAGCTTTTTAAAGACATGAGGCTCAATCATCTTGAAATTACAGGGGAAAACACAACTGCAGATGTATGATCAGAGGAATACGGCTGCAGTTTCTGTGCACTGGAAACATTATTGGGTCCAACAATTGATATCTCACCCAACCTGACAAGCCCCTCAAGAGTTTACTTAAAACATCACTGGTTGTATTGGATCTAGCCGAGTGGTGTGCTGTATCTGCAGACACAGAGACAGATTTTGGTGAATGTGCTGAATGCAACAGCGCACAACTGTTGCACTGATGCTCCACCCCAAGAGGAAACGTTTGCATTATGCTTCTTTTTTTTTTTTTTTAGCAATTAGCACGCACAGAAAAACGCCTGCAACAGCCACCGGCTTTTGATGAGATTTTTGTGTTAAAATTGCAAAAGCACAACCCGTAACTTGTAAAACTGTTAACCAAAGTCACTCAAGATTTCAGTCACGGACCTTTGTCCAGCATGCATGGATTAGCTCCTTTCTTCAGACTTTTTTTTTTTTTTTTTTTTGCCCCAACATGCCTCTTGACTTTAGCAAATTCAATATCTGAGAGAGAATGGGCCACAGTGGACCAAGGTGGTAGCAATATAGATAATGGACTGATGCAATGGCATCTATTTAGCATATATTGTCCCTTTTCTCCTCTTTTCACTTGTGCCAGGAAAAAAAATAATAATCTAGCACACAGAGATATACTGGTTACATCTACTGCCAGGATGCTGTGACCTTGACGCTTGCATCCATCGTTTGTTATACAGAAATGAAGAAATTTAAGTGTATTATCTAAGAATAATAATGAACACCATTAATTAACAATATGCAGTATTACAGTGTGTTTTGCAAGAGAAATAACGGAAATAAAATACGTGAATATTAACAAAAAAAAGCTTCCAAAGGGAAAACTTGGAGAAAAACTGAAACAAACAAAAAAAAAATAATAATAATAAAATACAGACCACAGATAAAGCAAGCAATCCTCTTTTAAAGGAGGACACTGCCCAAGTTTACGTGACCATGGCTTCCTTTGGGTCAACACATGAAAACGTCACACCTTGGCCATAATAATCTGGTCAAATTCAGCCTAACGTTGTGGGGAAACCTGGTTAAGAGTGTGTGAGTCCATGTGTGTGTTTGTTGCTGCTGGCTTGCTTGTAATTGGCGGGGTGAACCTAAACACAGTAAATACAGAGATGCAACCAGGTGACCTTTCGCACTCCAGTTCAGCCCAGAGAAAACAAACTGTGTGATTGCTCCCAGTGTCACTCTGAACCAGGGAGAACACAAAAAAAAAAAATCAATACCAAGGTACTAAGTCAATACAAGTCTCTGAAAACTTTGAAAAATACCAATACAGGTGTTTTTAGTATTGATAGTGTCATGGTGTTGTCATTCTGATGTAGTCTTGGCCTGAACTTTTAAATACAGGAAGTCATACTTTACAGGACTGTACATCAAAATTAGTATTTTACTTAGATGTTTTGTTTTCTACATGAAGGTCACACAGCCCAGTGCTGCCATTTTAAGTCAGTTCTTATTCTAATGTAGCCTGTATTTTAAAAAAAAGTTGAAACAGGGGATGCAATGGATCCACACGTTTAGGATCCGAGCGCCTACAATACAGCTGGGATGCTGATGGGAAGTGGTTAAATAAATAGAATATAATAGAACATATCACTGAAATTAAGCATCCGTAATGATTTCTCAAGTAAAAATTCCACTTGTCAGGAGCTACCTAACCTTAAAATGCTGCAACGTGGGGCTTCTTTTAGTCGCTTTCACCAAAGACGTGCAGGCTGTCCGCTCTGTGGTATTAATTCACGTCCAGAGTTTCACAGCAGGTTGCAGGCCACAGGTAAGATCTGGATATGGATGATTTTTTATTTTACTTTGCTTTTTTTTTTTCAGGATCCGGAAAGACTGAAAATCACCTGATCCTGCCAGATCCGGATCCATGATCCGGCGCATCCCTCCTTGACAAACATAAGGTTCACTTTCTCCATGTTTACTCGGTGTTTTTAAATGAAGCAGTGTGTGCTGAACGGGATTTCTCTTCGAGTCGGGTGTGAAGAATCGCGGCGTTTCAGTGGTAATGCAAGCAGCACAATACCAAAAAATCTGGCATCGTGACACCCCGACACTGAACAAGAGGCTCTGCCAAACCCCTAAAATGCAAACGTCGGTGTAAAATGTGAACCAGACGAAGAAGGCAGCAGTGATTCTGACGCCACGCACAGTTGTGTGTGTGTGTGTGTGTGTGTGTGTGTGAGAGAGAGATGCTCCGCGGGGTGCAGATCAATCAGAGAGCTATCAGTGACGTCACGGCGCTCCGAGCCGACGCTGATGGATGTGGTGTGTGTGTGTTGTGTGTGGAGGGGGTTCACACACTAGAGACCATGGTTATCCTTTATCTGTGTGTGTATGTGTGTGTGTGTGCCTGGTATCATCATCACACGCTCTTTAGTCTCAGCAGATAACCCCCGATCAGAATGTGGGGGTTAATCCAGGCGGGACGAGGGGGACGCGCCACAACGTGCTGCATCTGCAAGCTTTCAGTCGCAGGGATTTGGCCAACAGTCCGACAGTTACCGACACAAAGAAACAACTGTCCCTTTCAGTCTCGGCTCCCAAAGCTGCAGCAGATTGATCAGCAAACCCCATTCAGCCGGCTGCTGGATCACAATATGAAAGGGATCAATGCTTCTGAATGAATGCGACCCTTTCATGGGATTTGAGCGAGATCCCGTCATGAAGTTTCACCTCATCACAGTAAACGAGTGTAGACCTGAACTCATCTCTTTCTCTGCGTTAAGGCTAAAGGACGGCTCCAGCCTGATCAGGGGTTTTGTTTTGCAGTTTAATTAAAACGCTATTGTCTTATGTAGTTGTTTTTCAGAGTAAATATCTCCATATGAAGGCTGAGTTTCTCCATGCAAAGAAAGGGGCGTCCACTTTCGCTGGGTTTTGCTATTGATTTTACCGCTAACAGCTGACAGAAACATCTCATTTTGCAATTTGTTTATTGTCTGTCTGTTGGCGTCACTGGGTCATGACTGACAGAGGGCAGTTCCTAACGTAACCACAGGACAGGATTATGTGTAAATCACAGGACGCCCGCTGTTGTCCTCTCGGTTCTCACGATGCTCACACACGCACACACTCACATGAAATGGTGACTATGAAACTCTTGCGAAATGTAAAAACAAATAAATAAATAAATAAAAAATGATGGCCCGACATTCGCGTTCCCATGCGACTTTGGTAAACGTGATTGGCAGTTTCTTTTTCACACTGATGGATTCCCTTTAATAACTAACATGATGGTGGAATGAACCTGAAAATACCTTTAATCGTGTTCATTTGAAACATAGCGGACACGTCTTTTAACTTTAACTTGATTAAAGTAAAATTAATTAAAGATGTGTTCACACCTGCAGCCTCTGTGTTTAGACTGGAAAGTTGACTTTGTCTTTTGGTGATTTTAGTTTACGTTTCAAGCCAACCGAGGCCTATAAACAAGAGACATGTAATTTGTAATTTGTTTTTTTGTTGGTGAGAGATTTTGGCATCAGGTGAAGCTCTCGAGACAGACCTGATCCCAGTTCCTGTGACTTTATCTAAGCATGAAGGTCTTACCTGCCCTCTTTGCTTTTATTTACCCTTTTTGGTGTTTAATCCAGTTAAGAGGACATGCAGGTATAGCATCTCCTAGCACCTGTAATCTCTCTTATTCTGGGTTGTCTTCTGTCGTAGGTTGGGATTACACCACCGCTCCAAACGAATCACAACATAATCCACTCAGAGGAAGACTGACACACATCGTCAGGCGTGTTGGTGGCGTTATTCGAGTCGAATCACATCGTTCTCCAGCCCAGACGCCACAGAGAAACATCACTTTATGTCTCTGCAAACCAAAGAAAAACGCTGAAATGTCACACGGTCAAGTTTTGTGTCAAAAACAGCTAATGTTTCCTGGCTAATATAATGTTTGCTTATTAGCAAATGTTAGCTAATGTTTCATAGTGTTAATCACAACCTTTTCCTAATCTTAACCATGATGACAAACAGGAGCGGACTTACCATTAGGCAAAACTAGGCGGTTACCTAGGGCCCCAAGTTCCTGAGGGCCCCATAAAACTCCTCATACACTTATGGTTAATACAGTTATTACTTATTTGCGCACATTAATTATATTTTTGATTAAAATCCTTTAGCTAAAATGCCAGCAGAATGCTTATCGTATTATTTATGTGTCTCGGGCCCCTGTTTTGTGTGTTGTCCTCTGATCTCAGAGGGCCCCATGCCTGCCTTTGCCTTGGGCCCCAAATTTCTTAAATCCGCCACTGATGACAAACATTCTCCTAACCTGAATTTGGCTTTTTCCTAACCATAATCAAGTAGCATTGGTGGCTAACAAAGCTAACGGAAGTGGCTGAAGTAGCTAACAAGCTAAGACTAGCTAGCATAACAGTCACGTGACATTGACACAGGCTCAAACTTTTTCCTAAGAAAAATTTTCCTAATGTTAACCATGACTTTTTTAATGACATTAAGTAGTATTGGTGGCTAACAAAATTTAAAAGGCTTAAATATATTTGCAAACAAACATTTTCCTAGCCTGAAACATGCCTTTTTTTCTAACCATGTTCAAGTAACTACTGTAAGTACTGTAAGTTCAATAGATATAAATTATCTTTTGTTCCACTGTCAATCAAAGCACTCAATAACAGATAACTAACTAGTGGAGGGAACGGGGAACACCTTATGGAGGGAGAGTGCAATACTGTAATACTTGATGCTCTTGATATATCTGCACAATGTGGTGTAGGATAATGTGGTTAAATTTTTGTATGAACTGTATGTATGTGGTATGTATGTTTTTGTATTTACGTATGTGGTATGTATGTTTTTGTATTTATGTATAACGCTGTCTCTTGGTTCCCAAGACAAATTTCTCCTTGGAGACAATAAAGGCTAATTGAAGTGTAAGAGTCATGTGACACTGACATTTTCCCAAAACATTTTCTTAATGTTAACCACGACTTTTTACTGACGTGAAGTAGTTTTAGTAAAGTTACAAAGCTAACAAAAGTGGCGAAGTAGCTAACAAGCTAATATTAGCCAGCATAACAATCGTGTGACATTTTCCCAACGTACATTTTCCTAATGTTAGTCATGACTTTTTCCTGACCTTAACCAAGTCGTTTTGGTGGCTAACGAAGCTAACGAAAGTGGCTAAAGTAGCTTACAAGCTTCAATAGCTAGGATAACAGTCATGTGGCATTGACGCAGGCTTAAATATTTTTGCAAACAAACATTAGTCATGACTTTTTACTGAGCTTAAGTAGTTTTGGTGGCTAACGAAAGTGGCTAAAGTAGCTGAGGCGCTAACTTTAGTTATTGTAAAAGTCACGTGAAATTGAGCCAGCCTTCACAACATTGCCTGCAAGTCTAAATGCTGTCAAAATGTTGCTGTAATTTTAATAATAATAATAATAATACATTTTACTTAAAGGCGCCTTTCAGGACACTCAAGGTCGCCGTACAATAGGACAATAAAAACAATCAATAAAACATAATAATCAATGCAAAACAAAGTGCAATACATAAAACAACAGTAAGGTGCCATAGTAATGTCATTCCAGTCCCAATTTTGGTACAGAAACACTGAAACACTTCAATGTTTTTTTGGTTTGCATTTTATTCGGTCGCCTGCCAAAAACAAAATAAACTCCAGGAGCAAAGGCTGCAGAGTTTGAGTGAACCGAACTCCAAACACTGCAACACAAAACTAAACTAAAATAAAAATGCAAATCAAATCACATCATATCAAATGACATGTGAATAAATCAAAACAGGCTATGCAATTACGACTCCGTTTAGCCCCAGTGATGCAGCCGCCGCGCCGCCGTTTGCATCCGTTTCCTGCGGGGGTCGTGTTCTGTGTTTGGTGATCTGGTTTGAAGCCCTAATCACTACCGTCGCTGTGCTCCCTCAGAAGATCACATGATGGATCAGACTGAATTCCCACACACACACACACACACACACACATCTCTTTCCATTTAATGGGGCTGGACTCAATTACACACAGCTAATCTAATGGCGGTTGTTGATAAAGAGGGAAAAAAGGTCATTTGAAACTGCAGAACGGCTGCTCGGTTACATAAAGAAACACTTGTGGAGCCTTGTGAAAGACTTGGAAAAGCATTGACTTGACACACACACACACACACACACACACACACACACACACACACACACACACATGTTCGAGCTCTTGCCTCTTAGAATTTACAGTGTGTTTGTCCTCTCTTGTTTTTTTTTTCTCCATATTTATGTCTTTCATCACCTTGCAGAGGACACAGAATCTAATTTGTTAAAAGCACTTTCTAAATAAATTCGACTCGACTCGAAGTGGGTCACAGGCACTTTGTTCATCCTCGGCCTCTCGTGTTGTCTGACACTCTCGCTCCGTATCACCGCATGACAGCCTGATTGATGGAACATGCCCTGCAGATTAGGCTTGAATTGTTTGGCTGCAGTTTTCCTGATAGAGCGCTCACACAAGGCTCCACTTGTGTTTTCCTACGTGTCTGCTGACAAGTCGGGGGATTGCGCAGCGGTCAGGGACGCCGCGGCGGGCCAAGGCTGCCTTGGTACACCAACACGACTTTGTTATCAGAGACAACAACAGCGCGACGTTTCAAAAAGATGGCGATGATTTTCATGGCGTTTCTGATTTATTCTGATCCAGAGTGTAATTGACGGAGACAGTGAAGCCGGGCTGAAGCGGCGAGGACAGGATGGCAGCGGTGGAGCGGCGGCAACTCGGCCTCAGATTTGGTCGTTTTTCAGCCTCTTGGAGGTCGTGCAAAATCTTTATGATGTAACTCATTGCATGCATTTACATCAAAATATGATGTTTACCAGGAAATAACATTAACCAGCATTCTTTAGTAATAAATTGATACCAGCTGCCTCGCAGGGTAAGGGACATTTGAGGTTTGCTGACAAAAATTAAACACAATCGTGAAGTTCTGCAAGCTGGCTCTTGCACTGACAGCACTTTACTTTTTACCCACTTTTGCTCTTTTGTTTTATTTTAATACTGCGTGATTGTTTCTGCAGGTGATGTTGTGTATTTGCATGCTGTGGTGTGATGAGCACTTGCAATTTCACTGTATCATGAACATAGTGACAATAAAGGCATCTTATCTTATCTTATTCTGCATATTCCAGAAATTATACGCCCTCTTACATGCTTGTGAAAGCCTTTCACAAACCCTGTTTTTCCTAATTTCTAATTTTTAACCATATTTAAGATTTTGTTGCTAATTTTGGGGGGTTTAAAGGGACGGGACTTGCTTTTTTGGCTAATTTTTTCCTAATGTTTTTGACTCATTTGGCTCTTTTCCCATGTTTTTGAATAAGTAAGTGAATTTGTCTATCATCATTGATCTGACATGTAACTTTGAGAAACTGAGGATCTGTCTATCACTCGGTGGTAGCCAGTTAGGGACAGGGACTCATAGATCATCTTTTTATTTTCCAGGTGACATAACAGATTTCGGGCGCTGCCGTCTGCACAGCAGCGTGCTGAGCCACCAGGACAGCATTTCACTGCGGCTGGCCACTGTAATGAGGCTTCTGCTTCACCCTTCAGCTGACCTCTGGCTGAAATAATAAAGATAAACACATTTTTTTTTTTTTTTGTGCTATTGCCACTCTCAAGGACAGTCTAATCAATATGTATGAGCACGCAAACCTCGCTCACAAAGCCTAAGAGCACAGCGCCGATGCTCAGACGTGCAGCATATCTCACGCTGCACCTGGTGACATAACATGATGAATTCATGCTTCTCGGGTTTCTGGCTTTGGGAGTCATACAAGCCCACAAATATTCATTAAACTGTCTGTGACCAGGAGAAATTTCTTGAATAGAGAGATGCTGCTGTTGAAGATGGGCTGTGAGTGAGACATCACCGCCGTAGATCCACAGGAGCCGCACGTGACGCCCCGCAGGCCTCAGCGTCTGCCGTTTCCCGCTGAGAGACTTTAAGCAGAGTAGTGCTGTAGGCCCTTTGGCTGTCCCTGAAGCTCCTCAGTCAAACTCCCCGCTGCCGTCGGTAGTAAAGCAGATCCCACTCCAAATCCGAGCCAGGCTGAATGGGAAAGTTTCCTCCGAGTGGTTTTCGACCAGATCTAGGTCAAACGGTGCTTGCAGAAATTACTCCCTCTTTTAAAGCTACAAGGTGCAACTTTTTGCCTTGATGCAGCAAAGTGTAAACTGCAGTTTTTTTTAGCTTGGTTGTTCTTTTCTCACTGCTCGTTACTCAGTGTTTCAGGGACTTCTGCTGTGGCTGCTGGCCTCACCTTGACAGGCACAGCCCAGCTCACAGCAGACGGTGTGTGCACTTCAAAACATCACTGAAACATCGGCTTTAGAGGTTTTGGCATTGATACAGAAGTCACAAACAGACACATGTTGGAATCCTAATGACTTTTTAATTAACGAATTACTCTAAAAAAGCAGCTTGGGGTGCCAGGTGATGATGGTAACCCATAATTTTCCCATCTCTTTTCTGTTTCTCCTCTCCATCGGAAGGTCAGAGGTCAGGGTGAGTCACAGAACAGCACCCATGTGTCGTGTAGGGATTCAGGGCCCTATCTTGTGCCACCCGCTATCCGCTGCCACTACCCGCTACCCTCAAATTGCGGATTTAGGAACTTCCGCTATCCGTAAACCGTATCTTGCGTCCACGCTACCCGCTATCCGTTATGCCGACTCCGTCATTTGCGCCTGGAGGTGTGTCCGTGGGCGTGTTTCATGCGCTATCCCTAAAGTTGCTATCTTGCGCACATACGCTATCCGCTATCCCTAAAGTTTGGGCTGTTAGGAGAGCGCGCCCAGGCAGCTTCAATGCGCGCCCCGACGGAGCCTCGCCACGCACACGGTCGGACTGATACCGGGACGCCGCCGGAATGGACTGAGTATATTACTCATATAGACTGTTTAGAGGAAAGACTGTTTTAATTGGACACTTACGCCAGCACGTTTTATTGTTTTATCATAAGCCAGCAGCTGTGCTATATTTTTATTTTTAATATTTTATTTGCCCAATCTACCTTGTCAATAAATGAGTTTACACATAGTTCCCCCTCTGCCTCTTGTGTGTGTGTGTGTGTGGTGTGACCCGGGGATTTTACTCAATCAGTACAACCTTGTGACACGTCCACTTGGACACATGTGGCTCCACCTCCCGAATTAACTCGCCTATAATATAATATATAATATGTATATATATAAAGCCAACTTGCTTTAGCCTCAGTAGAAGCCCTGAGAAAATCTACCTCCCTCTCTCCATTGCGGGTTTAGGATTTAGGATTTAGGATAGCGCAGCCTGCCCTTAAAGGCAGTGGCACCTGGCACACTGATTGGTTTAACTGGCGTAACGCCCAAAACACGCCTATGCATAATATAGCGGGTAGCGCAGGTGTTTTGCGGATAATGGGAGGTGCACAAGATAGCAACTTTTACGGGGGAACGCCTCTTGCGCAACCCTAAATCCGCAAATAACATGATAAAATGATACAGCTGCTGGTGATGAAAACACAGAACGCATAAAAGCAACAGCACAAGGCTTATAAATCATCCTCCCCTTAAAATTAGTAGTATGATAATGTGTGAAGGAGTCTGACTCTATCCAGGAGAGTCTCATTCAAACTGGCAGGGACAGGGTGGCAAGTCCTGGGCCAAATCTGATTCTGCTGGCAGGAACCACATCCACAAAGTGCGTCAGTTTACTGTGTTACTATGTAAATTGTCAATATGTCCCTGCACCAGTGGCACCAACGCAAATTCCTGTGCATTTATCGTAATTGGCAAATAAAGTGATTCATGGGCCACTTACACACCGCAGGCCTTCATGCCCAATGCAAAATTGCTGCCCGTGCACGCGGAGGCTGGAAATAACGAGAGGTATCACATCCGCTTGTGCATCGTCCCTCCTCCCACTTGTTCCCAACATGTTGCTCACAGTATGTGTTGTGGGATTTTGACCATATTGAGGCGTCTCGTTGTCTTCCACGCGAACGCTGCCTCAGCCAACCTGCCTCGGTGCCAGTGCGGTGACAGTTGTCGCATGAATGACATAAGAGTTGCTTATCTGCATGGAAATGCTTCTGATTTGAATTTCAAATTCAGTTTGCGTGTAGCTTCCATGCTTCTGTAACCAATATCCCCTGTGTCACAGATCCATGGAGATTGGAAATGGGAAAATGCAGCTTTTTCAGTTTACATTGATTAGAAAGTGTCAAATTTGTGTCACATTGAGTGAAAATGTATAATTGGGACACTTAGATGCAGTGTTTTGTCTGTTGGTTTGTTTTATTTTGTTCTCTAAACAAGAACTATGCACAAAAAAAAAAACATTAATCTCAAAATGAGAACAGATGATTTATGCCAGATTTAGCTATTAGCTTTCTGAACCTGAAATATCTGAATTGGGACGCGTTTAGATGCAGTGTGAACCGAACCATATTCTAATTCAGTTTCAGACAATAACAGGAATCAAATGGACCTGCGGCACCTTAACGGGTGGTCACACTTTTGGTCTTTTGCTTTCTGTTAATTTCAATTCAAACAAATGCAAGGGCGGGAAAAAAGTCTTCATATCCATCCTGGGGTGGATCTAGAGAAATATCCAAGCATGGCTAAAGGGAGGCATGGACGTTTTACAGGATGTCCAATAGATAGATGAAGAGAAAAAAAAAGGAATAATGAGCAAACACCATAAATTGTTTGAATCCAGAGCCGCTAGCTTGAAACAATTCTGATTATTATAATTTCTTAAGAGTTGAAAAGTAAAAACGAGCTTATTCTGGTTGTATAGAGAAACGAGAGGAACGTGTCATCTCATGCCACATTCACTTGCACTCGGTCAGCAGATTTTCAATGTAAATTTTGGACCAGCGACATCATTAACATTTTTTTTTTTTTTTTTTTTTTTTTTATTAGATTGCCTAAACTGGGGTGGCAGCTGGAGCGGCAAGGCTTATTTTTTGTGACCTCCCAATTCTCAAGCTTGACCAACAGAAGTCTCTGATGTTACGGTGACCCCTGGGCTGAAAATCCAAACTCTACTTTTTGCAGTTTCTCATCCAGTTCTATAGAATAATAAGCCCATAGTCATTGCAACTATCTTTTTTTTTTTTTTTTTTTTTAAATGAATGAATCAAATGTAATGTGACCACCCCTTTAAAGATTTCACAAATGTTGTGTTGACTGGCTGGAGGTGCGGGTTCCCCTCCCCGCTGAAACTGAATGCTAAGAGAGCGGGGAGCGTGAATGCTGATCGGATCTTGAAGAGGCATCAGATTATTCAGGATGCCGAGGCTGGCAGCGCTTTCAAAGGGCTACCTCGGGGCAATATAGACGGTAAAGCAGGCTTGTTGATCCTTGAGAAACTCCTTATCTGTTCTTTGTGGGCCCTGCGTACATTGATCACGCCCATTGTTGTGCTTGTCCCATTGAGGCCCGGAGTGAATGAGCCTGCTGTGTAACAGCTTTCTGCTCTCCTTGAAATGAAGACGTTCCCACACCGAAAGAGAGCTGACACAGAGTGAGACATCAGCCCGTCACCGCGCCTCATACCTAACACCGCCTGCAGCCTCCAGCTTCTCTCTGGGTTTTTTTTTTTTATTTACTTACTTTAACTTCTACTTTTACTTTTCCTCTTGGCTGAATGGCGATATAATATTTCTAAATGAAGACATTCCTGCAAAACCAGACAAAGGCATAAACAGAACCCACCTCTGCTGCATTCTTAACAAACCTCTCCCATTCACAGCAGCTATTTACCAATTTTACTCTAATTGCTTTTCTCGTGCCGTCATTTCTGTGATTGAAATATCCACTGCACTTCATACCTTTTGCAGCCCTGACCTTGTCATCCGCCGGTATTTTATTCCCATGCTGAAATCACGCTGAAAATTTGTCTTAATGGCTGTTTTCTCACCTTATTGTTGATTAACACTGCGCACTTTCAATATTAAGTGTCATCTGAAAGCGATATTATCAGGCCCCTGCGGTTAACGCTGCACCAGTTGTAGCCCTGACCTGATGGCTCGCTGATGTTTTATTCACATTTGTCTCCTCATAGGTTTTAAATGTGTTGTTTCACCCGTGCAGCAGAGCTCTCTTAATGAAGAACGTCCTGCAGCCACTACAGCTCAGCTTTGGGCTTTATGGCATTTCGTACACAATGTTGTTGTTGACTCTCTGAATGAGTGCAAGCTTATTTTCCACCGGCCACAAGAAAAACAAAAAAAAAAACAAAAAAAAAAAAACACTGCCTTGATCTCGTTACTGCACTCGATGGTGTATAGATTTTTAATGCATTTCCGTATGAGATCATGAGCGGGGTATTTATAGAAGAAGCAGTCGTCTGCTTTAATTTAAATGACGAATCGCTGATTGCTTTTAATGAATTAATGTATTCATGAGCCGTTGCACATAGACACAAGTCGAGAGGAAGGGCCGTTGACACATGAGCAGGATTTTGAGACGGCGCGGCGGGCCGGCTTCAGCAGGCATATGAATTGTTAATTGGGATGAAATTCCTTTTTTTTTTTTTTTTTTTCATGCCATTTTTGTTGCTAAAAAGAGAAGTGTATTATTCACACACAGGCAATTTAGCCCATTTCTAGGGCCTCAGACTGCAGCCTCATAACCTTGAGCCTCCTCGCAGTCAGTCTGCCTCATGTGCCAGTGGTTTTGGGTGTGGTGGCCTAAGTGTTTGTGTCAGTATACTGTATATACATTGGCATACGTTTGCCAAGGGGGAGGTGTGACTCAAGTGCCCTCTACTGGCGGAGGCTGGTCCTGAGCAGAGCCTTGCCCTGAGGCTCCGGGGCTGTAATGGATTTGTGGGCAGTCATGCAGAGGAAAATAGCAACTTCAGAGAAAACAATCTTTATGTATTGATCATCAACAGCGGTTCTGCACTCTTTGCTTTAATTGTTTCTCGGCCTCTCCGCCGCTCATGGAAGGAGAGGATTTTCAGCGCCTGTGTGTGTGTTTGGTTTGTTGCTTTTCACGACACATTTATGAAGAACTGCTGGTCTTATGTAATTGTGTTGCAGGATGGGATGTTGCACTGCTTCCCAATCATGTGCATGTGAGACCTGTGTGTGTGTGTGTGTGTGTGTGCGTGCAGGTTTTCACACACTCAAACGCTCACAGCAGCTGATTTCACTGATTTGCACACAATAAACCGGAGCACAGGAGCTACTAAAGTGAAATCAGCTGCTGTTTTGGCTGTGATGAAACTTTGCCGACTCCTGAAGCTCGACGGCACAAGACGACCATCGGCCTTGTGGGTAATGAAGTCACTCAATCCCCTGTGTGACCTTCCCCTACCTTCTGAAGTGTCCTTGAGCAACGTTTTAGTCCTACCTGAGGTGCTGCACGAATTCTTAACAAACAGACGGCAAAATCAGAACGTTAAGATGTTCCTTCAATGAGTTTATTTAGAGAATGAATAAATAATGAATGGATGAATGAACAAACAGAGGATGAAGAAAGTTTCACTCATTAGTCGATTAGTAAATTAGCCAGCAGAAAAGGAAGAACATGGATTTATTATAACTTTGGAAATAAGCCAAATAGTAAATAAAACCATTGGCAACACATCATAATAACCATCATTAGTAAGACATTAATTAATGTTGAATAAATCATTAACAAAACATTAGTATACCTTTGTAAATGATTAGTTAATGTGTGCAAATTATTAGTTAATTATGTTATTCTTACAATATTAACATAAAATATTAACAAATCTGTAAGTTTACAGTATATTTATGATGTTTACACAGTATTAACTGATCGTTTACAAAGTTGTGTTATTGTTTTGCTCATGATTTGTTCATCATTACCTAATGCCTTATAAATGGTTTACTAATGATCTTTATTATAAAGTGTTTCCATTCAGTTTCCAGTCAAGCAGATGTTCCTCAGTCTGCCTCCTCGTCTCATGAAAATACATTTGCTGGTCACAGCTTCACAGATGTGCTCGCTTCTCTGTTTCATATCACATAAAATGAAACATTTGAGGGTTTTTTTGGCAGCTGATCAGACTCGAGGGAGGCGATGCCGAGACCTCATTTGAGCTCTGCTAACTTGCCGTGAGCGTTTATTATTATTTTCAAGTCAAAATCATTGCTCAATTAAACAGAAAAATTATCTAATCAGCGGTGAAATTAAGTTAATTGCAGCCCTCACTTAGCGTCTCGAATCCACCTGAGTTGCACGTCTTTGGGCTGTGAGAGGAAACTTGTGGCTCAGTCTCACGGTAACAGGAATAAAGAACCAAAGAAGGTCGCATTTAGTAAGAAAATGTTAACATCATCTGCAACTGGCACGATCAGCAGTGCTGCCGGTGTTAGGCAGCAACGGGAGTTTACAGGACACACAGATATGCATGTGAAGAAGGAGACTTTGTTTTTGAGAGGGCGGCTCTCTGCAGTGTGTGTGTGTGTGTGTGTGTGAGAGAGAGAGAGAGAGAGAGAGGCGGATCGGCTCTCGGCTCCCCTGCGCTTATCTTTCCCATGATAGTGTGTCTCACACTGCGTGGGCTGGACTCGGCCCTCCTCCTGCCCGGGCCTGGCTATTCTCCTGCCTCAATAGCTCTGTTTGACTCCCCAGCGGCAGCAGAGTCCCTCCTCTCCTCGGGACCCCCCCCCACCACCACCACCACCACCACCAAAACCCTCCGACCCCCCCCTGAAAAACCCAGCGCCACAGGCTGAGGAGCCGAGCCGAGGGTCGCTCCACGCCCCTCGCTAAAGAGCTCCAAGACAAAAGCAAAAAAAAAAAACAGAAAAAAAAGCTGTGATACCAGGCTGACCCAGTGCTCGCCTGTTCGTCTGACAGCACAATTTATAGTGAAGCTTGAGATACTGCTGGAGCCAAGTTAACAGTGTACACACACACACACACACACACACACACACACACACAGACACACACACACACACACAATGGTTCCCAAGGACGGAGCTCTGCGAAACCTCTCAGGCGAAGGGCGAGAGACAGAGAGGGAGAGAAGGAGTGAGAGAGAGAAGGAGGGAGGGAGGAAAGGAGAGAGGAGGAGAGGTAAGAGGACAGAGAGAGAGAGAAGAGAGAGAGAGAGAGGGAAAGGGGGGATGTGAGGGATGGAAAGCAACACAAGAAGAGAAGATAGAGGGGGAAAAATAATATAGATTCCCAATGGGATGGAGCAGGTGGGAAAGTGTACGATGCACAAAATAAATACAAAAACTTCAATGTGCTGCTGCTGGTTCTATAAGTCGCACGTCGCAAGGTGAAAAATCCGCCGGTGGGATGAGATAATCCCACTTGTTTCCAGTGCTAATCAGCTTGTTTCCGGATTTTGTTTTTAATAATCAAAGTGTCATTTCCTTCATCCCGCTGGGCTGATCTGCTTTATTCCGCCTTGTTTTTTTTATAACAGATTTATCCCTTTTCCCAGAAATATTCCTGACAACAAGTGAAACTGCTTTGGAAGCAAGTGGGATTATCTCATCGCACTGGCAGATTTTTCACCTTTTTTTTGAAGAGAAGTGAGATTTTAAGACTGAATATGAGTTTTTTTGCAGTGCCAAGCAACGTCAAAGCAAAGAAATGGACTCAGGATTGGCTTATTGCGGCTGCACGTTCCAGGCTTGGCACTAGAAGAAGAGTGCCTTTTTTTTTTTTTTTTTTTTTTTTTTTGCCTTTGTGCATTATATGGTGTCCAACCTGTTCTATTTTGAGAAGAGGAGGAGAAACAGGAAGAGATAGAGGGAGAAAAAGAAACGCGGCCAAAAGATGAGAGAGAAAGACAAAGTGAGGAAAGGCAGCAAGAGACAGGAAAAAGCAGGGGAAAGAGACTTGATGAGGGCAAATGAGAGACAGATGGAAGGAGAGAAAACGGGAGAGAGAGGGCAGGACTGAGAGGCAGAAAGACGGAGTGAAAGTTAGTTTGGCAGATTGGGAGAGACGTGAAAACAAAAAAGAAAGAAAAAGAGAGAGAGAGAGAGAGAGACGGTTATGGGTGAAGGCGGGCGGGATGCGTGCAGAATGTGAGATATCAATTGAATTACAGTGCGCTCGGCTTGCTCGCGGTTGCCATGGACACCTCTCCGCGGAGAGAGGGGCGTCCCGGGGAGTTTCTCGGTGTCTTCTGAGGGAATTGTCAAATGACGTCGTTACCGGCTGTAACCGTGGTGACAGGTCTGACATCAGACACGTCTCACTATGCAGCGAAGCCGTCACCGTCATCTGCAGGTAGACAGGCAGCCAAGTCGACCGCTGTGCACGCACACACACACACTCACATGCACACACACTCCTTTCAAGTGACGCTCCAGTATCGCCCCGCTCCCTCACTTCCCGTTCCCTCTCCTCCGTGCCAGGAGCGCCACGTCCCGCAGGATGAATTTTCAGCGTGTGAAATATTTATGCCACCCCTTTACGCAATTTCCAATTCGCTCAATGCATAGGATTTCCTATACTCAACTCCGGTTACAATATAAACTCGAGGGAGAGGAAAATGTATGAAAAAAAATGTGCAGAATTCTTTCAGGGATGTAAAGACTGGGAAAACATCTCTCTCAGCGCGGATAAATATTTGGATTAATCCCGGTTTTCTCATGCAAAGTGGGGCCTTAGCGATACCTTCAGCGGAGCGCCGGCTCCTGGATGAGTTAAGTAAGCCCCGGCGGCTTAAAGAGATCAATTGGAATCCCCCTCCACTCCACCCCACCCAGCCCCCCCCCCGCCCCCATTTTCTCCCTGGCCCCATTCAAAGAGTGGCCAGCAGCATGAGATGGAGGCACACTCATGTGTGAAATAGACTCTTCATGAGGACGGCGCTCTTTGGCCGTCTCGTTTTGGGCCCTCGGTCTTAATCCCCCTCCGGCTGCTTAGAGGAGGGAAGGCGAGGACAAGGCCCTTTCTTTGGGAACAGAGGGCGAGGGGCGGGGAAGGGGGAGAGGCCGATCAGTCCATTGACAACAGTTGCGTATCTGTGGAGATTTACGTGATGATTTCATAAGCGACGGTCGACTGAGCAGCAATGGCCGCCCGCTCTCGGGGGAAAAAAACCGCCTCGGCTCGTCCGTTTCTTCCTCGTCGGGGAGTGTGTTGTGTTTGTGAAAGCAACTGGTGAAACTTCCCTTTATTGCGAACAATGGGCTCGACCCCAACTGATGCAAGCAAGCAGGAGCTGCACACACACACAGAAACACACACACACAAATATACATACAAACATACACACTGATGCACAAGTGTACACACTGAAATGGAATGAAACACACACATGCATGCACACACACACACCATCCCAAGCATTCATGACTGTGCATGACAGACCGACACCCTCACACACACACTCACTCATACACACGCACATTCGCATAAACATGGCAGGTTTTCATATAAATGAACACACTCACATTCACATACTTTCCCAGGTTTTTTATTCAAATGAACACACACATACTCAAACAGGACTGCGACTCTTCACACACACACACACACACACACACACACATACAGCTTCTCTTTCAATCAAATAGACACATATACACACATTCATACACCGCACACAAACACAAACACAGCAGGAACCTCAATTTTTCACATAAATACAGACGCACACAAATGCATGCACACCCATAATCACGCATTTCTCAGACACATAATCCATTTCTCTCTCTCTCTCATGCACATACACACATACACACACACACACACATAAGCCGGCTTGAGTTTTCATTAATTCTTTAACATGATAATAAACAGTTTCTTGGGTTCCCTCGTCCTCAAATGGACCCGGACAACAGATAAATGTGTACGGCTGCAGGAATAAATGCCTCTCCCACCCTCATTTCCACTTAGCATGCAGCATAACGAAGCTCGCTCTCTCTCTCTCTGACTGGCCCATAGATTCACTTGCCACTAAGTAATTATCCATGCTCTGCAAAGTCCTCAGGGCTCCGTGCTCGCTAATGTGTAAGGATTCATTATGGTGTAAAATAGATAAAAATTCAATTATTTTCTCCTGGGTACATGCATTAGTCCAGATTGTCCTTCCTCTGTTGAGGCTATTCTTGCTGGCTGCAGTATCAACACGACATCACAACCTAATGGCTAATGCAGCACTTCTAACTTAAATAGATAGAAATTAACTGCAAAAAAAAAAAAAAAAAAAAACATTTTTCCCTGGAGGTTCGTGTCTGTCAAATACTTCTTAAAAGAGAGAGAAGTTCCACTGATCACCATAAATGTCATTTACAGTCTGTTCTCTGTTCGCAGAGTCACAGCCTGATAATTATGGCTCCGTCCGCGGCTGAATGGACAATTAATCGCCATCGGAGAGACGCGTCCACCTGCGCAGTGAGGCTCTCGTCTGAGGGATGCTCTCACCAAAGAGGAAGCTCCGTCGATCACCATGTCAGCTACAAAAAAAAAAAAAAAAAAAAAACGACGGCAGCAGCAAATGACACACTCGATGTTGACGCTCGGTACATCAGTGCACTGCAGTCGTTTGTAATGATGCCGTGTCCTCAAACAGGATGCAGCGTCATGAGAAAAAGGGAAGGTTAGACCCAAAACTACACGACTCACAAAAAGTTAGGGATATTCGGCTTTCGGGTGAAATTTCAGGATGAACCTAAAATGCATTCTAACCTTTACAGGTGAACTTAATGTGACCTTCTGTAAACTTTTGAATGCACATGTCCAACTGTTCAATGTTTCAGTACTTTTTGCACAAGTTGCTGTTCTCTAACAAGGAGCTTAACGGCAAAAGTCACATCAGGTGTTTGATCCATGAATCGACCAATAAATTTCCTGGTTCAATTAGAATTCCTCCTCATCATGCTGTTCACATCTTGACATCAGTCAGTACAGAACTGCCCTACACTTTGTGAACGGTACAGTGACAAGCCCATGCTACCTGAATAACATCATTAATCCAGTCATTGTGCCCCTGCATGAACAACACAGGCCTAATTTCATCTTCATGGACGACAATGCTCCAGCTCATCGAGGTCGTATCATTAGGGAACGGCTGCTGGAGACTGGGGTACCTCAGATGGAGTGGCCTGCACTTTCTCCAGACCTGAATCCCATAGAAAACCTATGGGATCAGCTGAGTCGCCGTGTAGAGGCTCGGAGCTCTGTACCCCAGAACCTCAATGTCCTGAGGGCCGCCCTTCAAGAAGAGTGGGATGCCATGCCTCAGCAGACAATAAGTCGACTTGTGAACAGCATGAGACGTCGCTGTCAAGCTGCAATTGATGCTCAAGGGCACATGACAAGTTATTGACACTGACATTTTTTGTTGTGGTATATCCACCACTGTTGTTGGCTTTTGTTTCAAGAAATCACCAGTGTATGCTTCTACTTAAATGCCCTACTTTCATGATATAATATCACTGTAGCGTGAACATTTTACATTGTCCATAAATTTCACCCAAAAGCCAAATATCCCTAACTTTTTGTGAGTAGTGTACGCCACAGAGAAGCAACAGGTACAGTCGAGTGCAGTACAGTAAGGGGAAGGTTTGTTTTACTGTAAATGAATGGATATTATCAGTCGTAATCAGCCACACGGAGCACGGGTTGGTAAGTCCCGACTGCACCTCCTGCTGGGTCAGAAGCTGTTATCATCTAATCCTGTTTTCAAATAAGGGATAATCAAAGAGTAAATGTGTGTGAAACGGTTTTAGGCAAAGAACCTTCACTGCTTGTTTCATTGCTGTACCGTAAAACCGTTTAACGCACATCTACAAGTTGATTATCCCGCTTATTCCACGGTCATTTACCAGCAGTATAACAGAAAGAGGAGAAAACATTATTAACCGTTCCATCGGTGTGTTTTCCTACCCGGCCTTTAGTTTATCAAGCCGATAACTCGGTTGTTGCAATTGATATCGAGTAAGCTTTGACAGCTGTGCTTTTTAATGTTGCTATGGTTACAAGTTGAGTTTAGAGCAGTGATTAAACCTGAGCCAATAAAAGGCCAATCAGAGAGGAGTATTCACCCACATCATGGTGTAATCACTCTTAAATACACAAATGTTAGACTTTCAGTAGCTTTCATTAGCTTAGTCTCTGTTGGTTACTTGGTTAAGGTTAGGAAAGGATAATGGTTATGTTTAGGAAAATTAATGTAACATTCACTACCAAACATTGGCTCCCTGAAAAACAAACACGGGACTCGATCTCGGATCTCCTGAGAGAAGTCTGTGATTTAGCCATCCACCACATCAGCGACCTCACACCTGCTGTGGCTGTGTGTGTGTGTGTGTGTGTGTGTGTGCATGCAGCTAACCTCACATACCACTGGGCGTATCATCTTTTGTGCACAGTTATAACTGTATGATCGGTTGTGGTGATTCAAAACCTTTGCAAAAAGTTTGTCCTCGCTACCGCCCTCGCTCCCTCTCTTCATTCACTCTGTAGCTCGGTCAACCACTGCTTCTCTCTCTCTTTCTCTCTCTCTCTCTCACTCTCTCTCTCCCTTGACTTTGCATTTTGCTCATTCTGAATATTCTGTACTGGTTTGGTGACATAAGAGAGGCAAACGTTTAATTTGCACCCTGCAGCTAATTGCATGCAGGCTGCACGTGGCCTTATCTTCCGCAGCAGTTCTGGTTCGGTTTGTGCTGCTGAACATGTCGACGAGCGCTGATTTGAAATGCAAGGCAGGGATTATTGCTCGGTGAGCCAATCTCATTTATGTTGTCTGCGAGGCACGCTGCAGGATGGTCTCTCTGTTGTTGCTTTGGAAAAAAAAAATGGCAATAATAAAAATGAAACCAACCAGACAGACGGAGTAGCGAGACAGAAATGTATTTACATGGAAACGTCATAGATTACTGCTTTAAAACTAAGCACCTCTGACAGGAGCGATGTGAGGTGCAGCTCGCTGTCAGAGGGAATGTAATGCAATATATTTGGCTTCCTGTTGTGAGAGAGCAGGAGCAGCGGAGCCGCGGTGCCCTGATGATAAAACATTCAGTGTTTCCTGGGCAGAGAGATGATGCAACCCCCCTCCTGTGGTAGTTTTTTCCTTTGTTTAAGGCAGCAGAGAGAGGGAGAGGAGAGAGGAGAGAGAGAGTGGAGAGAGGAGAGGGGGAGAGGAGAGAGGGAAGAGAGAGAGAGAGGAGAGAAGGAGAGGAGAGAGGAGAGGGGGAGAGGAGAGAGGGAGTGGAGAGAGGAGAGAAGAGCCAGTTGGAAACGATGTGACGCCAACATGTGGATCCAGAGGGGAGGGGAGGGTCTGTAGCACAACAGCACCAAGCCGCAGGCATCAGCATCATCATCATCATCATCATCATCATCGTCATCGTCATCGACATCATCGTCATCAGCAGCATCATCATCATCTTCATCATCAGCATCATCATCAGCATCATCTTCATCATCAGCATCATCATCATCATCATCACCGTCATCATTGTCATCATCATCAGCATCATCAGCATCATCATCAGTATCATCATCATCGTCACCATCATCGTCATCATCAGCATCATCATCCTCATCATCATCCTCATCATCGTCACCATGAGCATCATCGTCATCATCATCATCATCATCATCATCATAAAATTTAATAAAATTGAACTGAATTAAAATTGAATTGAAAAAATCATCATCGTCATCATCATCGTCGTCATCATCCTCATCGTCACCATCATCGTCATCATCAGCATCATCATCATCATCATCATCATCACCGTCATCATTGTCATCATCATCAGCATCATCAGCATCATCATCAGTATCATCATCATCATCATCATCGTCACCATCAGCATCATCATCAGTATCATCATCATCATCATCATCGTCACCATCATCGTCATCATCATCATCATCATCATCATAAAATTTAATAAAATTGAACTGAATTAAAATTGAATTGAAAAAATCATCGTCGTCATCATCATCGTCGTCATCATCCTCATCGTCACCATCATCGTCATCATCATCATCAGTGCAGGAGTTTGTTAGAAGTGTATTGATGAAGTCTTAAATGCCTCCAGAACAACGCCGGTGAGGCTGTGACACATTTCTGACACACACACTGTGTTGGGAAGATCTCAGCTTACAAAGAGACAGCAATAACACACACACACACACACACACACACACACACATTCTGAGAAAAAACTGGAATGTTCTCTGAGATTAAAGTGGTAAATTTATGAGAAAAAAAATCAGAAAAATGGTTTGTCTTTTTTTGGGAGGGGGAACCACTTCACTTCACCTTGCTCAATATTTTTCTTGATTCCTTGACCCAAAAAAAAAAAAAAAAGAAAAACAATTTTTCTGAGTTTTTTTTCCTCATAAATTTGTGACTATAATCTCAGAATTTTCAGGGTTTTTTCTAATAAAATTGTACGTTTTTTCTTGTAAACTTGTAATTTCAGAGATTATCCATTTTTTTTATTTTTTTGGGGGGGGGAAATTTTTAACTTTAATTTTGGCTTTTTTTTTTCTTTTTTAAGATTTTTTTTCAGCATTTCTGCTTTAGTTGACAGTCACAGTGGAGGGAGACGGGAGAGCTCAGGGCGATCAGTCCGTAATACGCTGTCACAGCAGTTGCAACTTCATTTTGTGTGTGTTTTTTTTTTTCAAGCATTTTGACTAAATTGCGCGTGGTGTGAGTTCTCCCACCATGATCGCTTTCAGAGTTTCCCCCAGTAAAGTGGGAGAAAATAAATATATGTCTTATTGGTTTCAAAGATTTCACTGTCAGCGAGCAAAGTGGCACCTCGTCTGCGGGGGAGTCTGTCTGTAATTAAGTGGAAGGAAGGAAAGAAAGACAGAAAAGGCATCAAGCGAAAGACGAGAGTGATCGCGCTCAACAACGGCGGCGTTATTTGGCACTTTGAGCCGCTGGGAGGAGGTTTTTATCAATAAAAAAAATAATCACTTCTGTAGTTAAGTCTCTTTAAAGCTCTCTGTCTCTCTCTCAGCGTCCATCATCTTAATGTCGGTTTCTCTCGTCGAGGTTTCGGAGCTAATGGTGCCATCGCCTTCTCATTTTCTCCCTTTCATGCCATTAAACTGTGCCTCTAAATGTCAGACTCTGGGAGGCAAACATCACTTTGCCACATTTGCACCGCATTAATATGCCATTGTGCTCCAGTGAGTACGCTCTGTTTGTCCCTTTACAGCTTCCGTAATTTAGAGGGTTCACAGGGTCAGGCTCTGTTGCTGGTTTGGGTCACGAGTTTGGTTTCGGTTTGTTGGAGAAAAAAACAAAAACAAAACACTACCGTTTCCAATGTCTTATTTGCACAGTTCCGATTTTTTTTTTCATTCACAGATTTGGGATACCAACATGAAATCAACAAGTATCAGAGGGAAATGTCGACTCCGACTGTTCAAGACAAACATAAAAATACTTTCAGTGCTTTTGTGTGTAACGCTGCACGTTTCAGTCGCGCTGGAGGTCCGACCATCACCGCTGAGAACTGAACGCTTCACTTTTTATGGTCCCTGATAATTTATGAACTTCAAATATAGAAGTGCACCACGTCAGTCTTGTGTAAAAGTCAAACATCCACAGTCTGAGACGGGAGTTTGTAAGAAAATTCAGTAAATCCCTGCTGTGAGAAATGCTCGTAACTATCATTGACAGTGATATTTACTCCTCTGTTGCCACTCTTCATACTGGGATGGTGAGCACATATACTTTTTTTTTTTTTTTTTTTTTAAGCAAAATCATGTCTTTTTTAATCAAATCATTTTAAATGTAAATAAGTAAATCATAGAAGTAGAATTGAGTAGATTCAGCCACCAAATAATAACTTTATTAACGCTGTTTAATAGTTATACAAATTAAAAACTGTTATTTGGGGATGCTGCGATAATAAGATTATTATTGTAAGTGACGCAAACAAAGACACAAACCCTTTGATTCTGGCCAAAAGATATCGATGTGGCTCAGATTGCCAACGTCGTAAGGCTGTAATTATCTAGTACTGGTGATTTTTTTCAGAAATCTGTCCATCTACCAGTCTAATGCACTGGCACTGGTAGGATATTGTTTTGTGGAGTTCAAACTGTCAAAAATTTACATGTGGAAAAAGTGGGTGAACTGTTCCTTTAACCAAAACTGAAGCAGAAAGGCGCTGATCTCTGTTATGGCGGCTCAGTCCAGTAATATTAAAGGTAAAAACATACATTTTAGCACAATTATGATGTCAGTTAATCCCAATCAGCTGTGCTGTTGTTAACAAATTTGTCCAGTTCGGCAGATTTGACTCTACAAAACATTTTTTAATTTGAACGGAAACACAACAGCCATGTGGTTATTTTCAGGAAAACTGTTGTTCGGGTTCTTTATGTCATCAGATTAAAGACCCACCTTTTCACTCTAGCCTTTAACTAGCTCCTATTTGATTCCACACTGTTGTCTTTTATTGTTTTATTTGCATCTTTTGTTTTATTTCAAATTTTATTTAAATTTTTAGCCTTTTCTTTTTAATTCCACCCTGTGCTGTGTTTTATTCTTTTTAATGTTTTATTTAATGTGTTTTCAAATGCTCTTCTTTTTATTGTGAAGCACTTTGAGCTGCAATTCTTGTATGAAAGGTGCTATACAAATAAAGTTTTATTATAATTATTATTATTTCTGTTCGCTGTGCATCGTCAGCTGTGCTTCGAACCTTTCTTCTCTGCTGTCACGGTGACGGGGAGCCATCTGGAAATCCTTCCTATGAACCGGAAGCCCGTGCCGATTCAACCCAACTCCATTTCTACTGTTCAAAACTCGCCGTGTCAGCGTCACATCAGCCTTGGACTTTGTTTATGACTGTGTCCCTACACCCTGGCAAGAGTCCCCTGTACAACAGCTCCAGCATTTAGACCTCGTTAATTTGTTTCCCCGTTTATCGCTTAATTAACTTCCAGCATTTGAGTCGAGAGTCTGACGATCAATATAAATCACTGCTACAGACGGCGACCGGCTAATGAGATCTGATTAAGGAACGGAATTACACTCACTGCTGCCACAAATGATTAGAAATCACTAAGTACCCCTCTGTGCCATTAAAAGGCCATTTAAATAACGTCCATATACCCTATTTCTGTCTCTGACAATGCACTAATTACAGTCTGTCACACGCAGATGAATCGCTCTCCGCCGCTCGCCTCTCGCCTGCTCGTACAAGCAGGACGCTCTTAAATAAACTCCCAGCAGCCCACAGGAACTGGTTCTGGTGATGAATTGATTTGTTTCTGCGAGTTTTACTTGGGGCGACAGCAGCAGCAGCCGCCGGTCGCAAGTCGCGCGGCGCTTTTCGTGCGTCGTAGAGGAGTGGAGTGTGACAGTTTGTTCAAAGCTGGTTTTCGCTCGCAGCCCAAATCTTAATTTTTGTCTGCGTGAGGTTTTGCTGCTCTGATTGGTTGGCTGTACGCGTGCGTGTGCTGTTACAAAGAGATGAAAAGTGAAATCAGTGCCGTTGGTGTTCAGGAATTCAACGACACGTAAATCAAAAAAGCTTCAGTGTCAGTGCCACCATGTTCTCTACATTCACACAGTATATTATTTTTACACTAAAATTCAACCATAAAACACACTCAAGGGTATAAAAGAGGCCACAAACTGTTGGAATGTAATATAACATAATATAATGTAACATAGTGTAACCTTAATTTCTTTTTTTCAATTCTGGTTTTTATGATTTCCTTTACACAAATATATCCAAAACAGGCAGGCTGGGGCGTTTTACAGATGGGTGTTCACAAAACATAAAAATACCAATAAAAACTAATACAACCACAACAGCAGGTACAAGTGAAGCAGCAAGTACAATGTAAATAATTAGAAATAAATAAATAAATAAATAGATTAAACAAAATGTAAAAAATAAATAAAATAATAAAATTGATAACTAAATAAATATAATAAAAAATAGGATTAAAAATAATAAAAAATAATAGATAAATAAGAGAGAAAGAAAGAAAAACAAATATTTTAATTTCTTGAATACTCAGTCATGATTGGCTAACAAAGGTATTCTAATGTTGGTAATTCTGAATAACAGACCGAGAGTCAAATCAGCTAATGACTCCTTATGTCAACAAGACATTACCAGAGACATCTTATGTTTATGAATACCGCTCATGTACGTTTCTAAGCACAAGAGGAAAGCAGAACGACTAATAACAGAAGATGACATGAACCTTTTTCAGCCAATCACAGCCAGAGGAAGTCATCGGCTTCCAGGAATCTGCTCGGGTTGCTATGGTAACAACGTAGGCGTCCCTTTCTACACGCTGGAGACCAGTGAGCATGAGAAACAGAGCTCCATCATCCCGGCCTCCGAACGATCTCGCTGTCCAGACGTGTTGCAGAACATCTTCATTGCTTTAGACAAATCCAGCGACCGAGGAGGCTGAAATTAATTAACGTATCCATGGTAACAGCAGCAGCTATCGTTGTGCGTCCTGTTTGCGAGCGACGTAAGAGACACTTTGAAATCCCGTTTGAGCGTCCAGAGCGTCCAGACTGAGACGCCTCTGTAGAAATCTGATCGGAATCACATTTCCAGATGTGGTTTGGATCTGATTTGTGTTTTTTGTTTTGTTTTGTTTGTTTTTTGTTTTTTGCCTGACTTTCAAAAATCAATCTGGATATGACAAAAAAAAAAAAAAAACAGATTTGTGCTGGCAGTGTGAACAAGGCCAACTGAGGCTGAATCTTTCACTTTTTTACTTTAATCGGTGAACACGAAACTGTGGATTGCTGCTTACAGGCTAAACGGCGATATTACCAAGTGTCTTCATGTTGCCACGGTTACAGCCCCGCTGCACTGTAGGACACGGATACTGGCTCAAACGTTGCCATGGTTATACTTTTGCTACATTGTGGCACAAGGATGCCAGCCACAGATGTTGCTACAAAGTAATTACCTGCAGTAAAATAGTTTTTAAATGAATATTTTGTCACTTCAGTTGGCGCCGCGAGGGCCCACGCTGCAGCCACCAGCTGGGTTTACGCCGCGCTGTGTTTTCCCTCGTCTATAGGAGGAGGATTAAGAGCTGCATCGGCCTCAAGAGGCTGAGTTAGACCTCAGCCGGTGTGGGAGTGATGGAGATACAGAGCAGGAACCCTGACCACACGAAACACCCTGCTCCCACATGCTGTACATCACACACACACACACACACACACACACACACACAAAACACTCTTTTATCCTCAGCACCACAGCGGCGAGGTCACGCTGACCTTCTCCCCGGAGTCCAGATCGGCCTCTCCGCTCCAGGTAAACCTCACAGAGCCGCGGTGGACTGAAGGCAGGAAGCGAGAGCGAGCGTTCTCACAGAGATAACACACATTCGCCGGGGGAGGAGGCGTTTTCGCTGACAACGAGAGGCGGAAACGCCGGCGGGGGCTGGTGATTGTTGGAAAGGTGTGAAGGAGCCTAACAAATGGAGTTGCTGTGGCTGGAGACATGGCGGGTCAGAGGGATTTGCTGGGAGTCGCTCTCCGATTTCCAGCTGTGATGAAGCCACACTGCAGGCTTTTATGTACAAATAAACATGGCAGTCTGCAGTTTCCCTGTTAACTTTTGCACAAAATGAATGCGATATTCAGTGTCCATGGTTTTCACAGAAATAAGTCACGTTAGATTTATTTCTGAAGCCCCTCCAGCAAACAGGTTCCTCACAGAGTGCTTCACAGAGGACGTCCAGCTCGTCGTCTCTGTGTGAAAAGTCGCGGACGAGTCCTGATCCATCACAGAGCTTCCTGTCAGAGCGCGAGAGGGCAGAGGGAGAGAAACACGGCTTGGCTGCCGAGACTGAAGAAACCCTGCAGTATCTCAGCTCCTCTCTGGCGTCCGAGCCCCGCGAGACAGCTCGATCCCTGGCATCCGGACTCTGTACCTGGCTTTATAAGGCCTTGAGCGATGCCAGAATCAGGCTATTCCTGGAGACAGCCCTCGCCGCCGCTGCCGTACCCAGAGAGCACGCTTTGTTTGGGCTGAGAGGAGGAGGAGATGTATGGCCGCCACTGCCACACAAAACCCCCCCTCCTCCTCCCCGTCTTCATCTATTAAATCTTTATTATTGTCTACACGGGCCGGGGCAGCGGGTAGGGAGAGGACACAGGTTTAATTTTTATGTCTTTTCCTGTGTGACGGGGAAGGAGTGGGTCCAGAAGACGAACAAACTCCAGGCCTGGCTTGAATGGTAGCTGCAAATAATTCTGATGGTTTGTTTAAACCTGCAGGGAAAACCGGACGGGTGGGGTTAACTCAGTCTGCCCAGACCGAGCCCGTCCTTCACACAGAGGTGAAATAACTTCCAAATAATTTCCCAGTGACTGTCGGACGTTACTTCATGTTTCTCTCCTCTCCTGCATCCATGTGGAATAAAAATAATCCATGAAAAGTAAATCTCAAGTCTGACGTAGGCCTGCACGATGAGGGCAAAATCAATATCATCGCCATTGGGAATAACTTTAATATGAACGTTTAACTAAATATCTGCTAATGCGGGCAAAATCACATTTTCAATAATCAAGCTGATGCTCATTTTATTCAACTATATGATAATTTAAAGTGAGTAAAACTGTCATTTTCAATATTCCCTGATTTGTTTCAGGTCATTTAATTAGTGTTTTCTTTTAGTCACAGGTGAATTGTGTATCACAATTAGTTTGATCAAAAGAAAGACAATAAAAGATAATAATAACTCAATATTGCCAACGTAATTGATCCCGTTATGACATTACAATATTATTTAAAGACAATAAACTATAAGACTGCAGACGTGCTTGTTTCTGGAAGATGTCGCTGACCTGTGGGGCTGAGGAAAGTGAGGAAAGTGAGGAAAGTGAGGTTTGCGTGTCAGCAGTGCATAAGACTGGACAGCAAAAACAAACGCAGCACTTCTAACAGTTTAATAGCTCGGTGTATCTCTTATCCCTAAAATAAACAGGCACAGCGCAGCCTCTTTAACACCCCCTCGCTCCACCGTTTGATTCAGAGGCGAATGCGTCACGATAAGCCTCTTAACTCCCCTCTCGGACAGTTTTTCCAAATAAACAATCCGTGGTCTGACGTCTCCTCCAGCGGCCCATCACAGACCACTGAGCGATGGCATTCCACCTGCTGGCGGGGAGCGAGCGAGCGGGCGAGCGAGCGTGTGAAGCGGGAGGAGCTTGTCTGAGGAGCCCCGCCCTGTGGGACCGGCCCCGGCTCGGCCTCAGCTGTTGGGCCGGCGAGCGGCTGGATGGCACGATGGCCGCCGGCCAAATGTAATGTTTACACTCATGCACACAACTGTTCATGCGTGGTCGCGCCGAATTAACGGCCCAGAGCCGAGGGGCTATCGTGCGGCGTTGCGGCGAGAGCGAGACAGGTGCTCGCTGCGCCAGTGGGAAAAGGGGAGGGAGCGGGAGGCGGGAAGGATGGGATCGCATTCTGCCCGCCATGTTTAATCCTAAAACACACAGACAGCCACCTCGTTTGTCATCAGGAATTTTACTGCAAAATTTTGTTTGGTCAGGCACGATAAAGTTTGGTCTAGCCTCGCTTGGCATGTTCTTTACTTGGGACGCGCTTAAGTCCCAGTGAAAACAGGAATTTCGAGAGCCTCTTGCTTCCTTAATCTGGCATATTTCCTGTTGAAACAAACCGTTGGGGTGCAGCTCGTCATGGAGAGGCTTCACTTAAAAGCGTCGGAGCTCAGTTAAGCAGCTTTATTTGACGAGAGTCCAAAAATATGAAGTTTTCAGTGCTTTAGATTTTGGTTCACACTGACCGGTTCTGCACAAAGTCACCATGAAACAAGCTCAAAATTTTAAAAAAAATATACAGAAATGTCAAAATGTAGTAAATTCACTGCCATTTACTGTTGAATATGGGAATATTCCAGCATGACGACATAGGTTACAAGCTGAAAAGGTCATTTTTCTTTTCATCATGGCTTTAAAGGGTCAAATTTTATTTACTGTTTATATCAAAATGTACTGAAATTCATGGTCCCGAGCATCAGAATATGCTAGAGGAGAGATGAAAGAACATGAAAGCTGGTGCATACTGTACACATAACGATGATGCGGCACCTGAAATTTTTGTCTTGGGGCAAATATGAAAGTTTCTCTCTATACTGTTCAATTCATTATTAACTGAGGCAAGCAGGTGGGTGGTAAAATGTTAAACATACAGAAAAAAAGTAACTTTTCCTTATTTATAATGCAGGAAAAAAAAAAAAGTTTGGAGCTGTTTGAACTGCAGATCACAGTGGTGGAGGTAAGAGATGGAGCGAGCGTCACTGTAAAGCTGACAGGGTTTAAATATCAAAGCTTCTCCTGGTTTGGGTTTTTTTTTTTTTTTTTTTTTTTTTCCCATGGTGCTGCAGTGGTGAGGCTCATAACAGCGGTGGTAGCACAAGCGGCGGGGTCTGCTTTCTGTCACAGCCACCTAAAAGCTTATGAAAGAGAAAGAGCCAGCGGGGCCGCGGCGCACTGCCACTCGGTTTTGTTTTTCTCGCCCTCGGGTTCACGTCTCCCTCAGATAGGCTTCTCATCTGCCTGTTTTGTACCAGAGGCGGCGGCGCAATTGAAATTCTAATCATATTTATTTCAAACGCGGGTTTACGTTCGAGGCTTCAGAGCCGACAGAAACAAGCCGCGTCGCAAATCTCCGAGACGCGAGGCCAGGACTGTCTACGGTATCTCTCAGCGGCGGGAGAAACGAGGTAATGGCCGGAGGGTCGCCGGCCCCCGCTGCTGTAATACATGCAGCACTTGACCTGAATCTTAACCCGAGTCGCCTCATTAAACACCCAGCTGTACAAATGGAAAAATGTGTTCAGAATGTTTGCCGTTAAGGGCTTTTCGCTCAGGAAAGCGCCTGCGAGGCTGAGGGGAATTAAAAGGCATCAGTTCCTGTGATGTGAGGGGGTTCAGGCCGGGCCAATCTGGCTTTCGTCTCCCCGCACGTCCAGCAGCAAGTGTACGAGCGGATCCCCTCTCCTGCATCACTGAGCGGCTCTGCATCGATATGCACACTGGAAAAAAAAAAATACAGGTCAATTAGTTTGGTATTCAGTGTTAAAATCTTGTTTATGTTCAAACAAGACAAAAAAAAAAAAAGAATCTGCCAGTGGGATGAGATAATCCCACTTGTTTGCAATGCTAATCAGCTTGTTGCCAGAAATTTCTTGAATCAGGTGCCACTTTCTTGATCCTAGTGGGCAAATCTGCCTTATTCCACCTTGTTCCAACAGATTTATACTAAAAAAAAAGAGAAACAAGCTGGATTATCTCATCCCACCGGCAGATTTTAAGGCTGTTTATCCTCCTGAGACCTGGGGGAAAGTGTCTGAATTTATTTATCTTTTTTTTTTTCTTTAATGCTTTTTATTGTTTTGGGCAACAAAACCAGGTTCCAAAAGAAAAAATAAAAAATAAAGACCACATGTATTTGTGTTCCAGGGTGTCCACTGTAGTGGACCGCAGATTAATCTTCATCTGTTTGCTGTCTTTGCCCCTCCATCACCAGGGGAGCAGTACAGCTGTTAGCCGGGACACGTGCGCTCAAAGTCGGCCTCGCGCCACCGAGCGTCCGCCCCGAGGCTCCGGGCGGCTCGCGCTCGGCTGCAGCCGCACGTCAGGTGTTGTTTCTGGTTGCGCTCTCTGACAACCCGCTGGGACCTCCCTGATTCATTTCTATTGCAGAGACGTGTGTGTGCCCCAGGTGAAAATGTGTGTGCACACTCATGGCATGATGGTTAACTATCCTCCCTGAAGTCCTCCATTAAAACCAATGGGAATGAGCTCTATGTGCACATCATAAAATGAGCTTGTATTTCATGCTTCAAAAAGTTCAAGTTCACTAAAATCTCTCTGAAAGCCTTCACACACAAGAAAAACTTTTTTTTTTTTTTTTTAACTAATTGAATGTGAAGAATCCTTCCATAAAATGTCGAAATTTAGGTGTCAGGCATCTTTTGCACCTTTAAGTTCAGGTTCACAAGGTCCAGCACCCAAACCTGTGACATAAAACTGATACTGTCCTCTTGCTTAAGTTCGATTTCCCTGACAGCGTGCAGTCTGGAAGATAAAGCTCCAGCTGTATAATGTCCACTGCAGAGGAGAATATGAGACTAGTTGAGATGGATTTTTTTTTTTTTCCTTGTGTTGCATTCAAATTAAGTCAACACAGTGTAATTTACGGAGCACAAGCAATTTCCCTGCGTTTACAATATAGTGCAAGGCCCAATAACTGGGGCTGCCATGATGTTTAACTTTCAATATTTCCCATGTATCTAAAACAATTTTAGTTTAGAGTTTGGGTAATTAGATTTGGTTCCTCACCGAGACGGGAAAATCATTCATTAGAGTCAAAATGGAAACAAAACAGCCGCGATGAAAAAGTTTCTCCAGGTCGGAGGCGGACCCGATAAGCTTCTAAAAGGCAAATGCAGAGAGGAGGATAGCTCCTGTTTTCGTAGCTCTTCCACTAGACAATGTGTGTGGGAGGTGAGCGCGGTGAGTGACCTTCATCACAGAGCGAGAAAAGTCTCAAACACTCCCCGCTGACCCCGGCTTGAAAGGATCGCTCTTGTTTTTCACAGATAAACTCCAAACAGAGCTTTTATTGTGTAGTACCAAATAAAAAAAAGCCTCGACTCTTGTGCTCCCTGAGACAGGAGGCAATTAAAAGCTGCAGCAGCGGCCAGCACGGTCACCTCCTCTTTGCCCACTCCGGCCCACCGCTGCCCCCCCAACCCCGCCACCACCACCCCCACCGAACCACAGCAGCACAACACCACCACCAACAACACCCACTCTGCCTTTTACATTGACAGAGATTTTACTCCTCCTCCTGAAGTGGACATATCAGACATTTACAACCTTTGCGCTCTTTTTCTGCCTCCCTCTGCTTTAAATTCATCCAGTTAATTCACATTTCACCGGCAGGCACTCGATTTAAGAACGATTTCTCTTTTTTGGAATGACTCAGTTGAATTTGAAGTTGCAAACTGTGATTCGAGTCAACGATTTGTTTAATAGAGGCCTATGAAAAAGTATACATCCATTTTTTTCCGTTTTATTTTGGTAGTTTTTGATTTTATGCATTTTTACCGTTACCCCCTTACCCCTCAACGAGTGATTTGAACAGCATCATGCAACCCTAGATTAAGTGCTTTTATATATAATTTTATATCCAGTAATAAACACGTGCAATAATCCTATTTCCTCTGAAATGTGAAAAAAAAAAATCAATCAAGAGAATGACTTCAAAATGATTTAACTCTAAAACTCTGATTTTAAAGTTGCAGTTCAGTGACGTTGGGTCTGTTTTTATACGAACCATGAGAGATTCAATTCAGTTTCATATTGACGTCAAAGTGACTCATGCTGTTTATTTCTTTCAGCAGATTGATTCAGCTGAACGTGCAGAATTTGTAATCGCTGCATCGATAAAATGACACCCATAAGTCACACATGCTCACACCCCACAGCTCGGTCTTGTGCTGTCAGCCACCAGATTGGAGGTTAAGTGCCTTGCTCAAGCACACAGATAATGTGCGAGCTGCAATCGGGGTTTTTGCCGTGGGTGTTCTGCGTTATGAGAGAGGAGGTCAGCGCGCTCGAGCGGCGGCCCCGCTCTGCGCAGCTGTCCGTGTTGGCAGCGAAGGGCCACGGGACTCTGGCAGTCACCAGCGCTGTCAGATCAAGTCAGTAACGATCTCCTGGAGGCCGCTCAGCAACCCAGAGCCATCCGTCAGGGGAACAAAGGCACGCCCACAGCGGGGTCTGGCCCAGAATGCAGCCATTCATCGCGAGGGGAGAAGGCAGAGCGCCGGCCAAAGCCTTTAATGGACACAGAAAGGGATCTGTAACCAAACCGTGCTCAATTAAGGCTCTGATTCGCCAAGGGGAGATAAGGGGTAATCAATCATCCGTGGCGAGGCCTTGTGCAAACAGCGTCAGGATGTGTCGGCCAAAGTCAGCTGACGGCTCGCGGACAAAAGGTGTGAAGGCCTGAACCGTCAAAAGCCTTCGCGCCGAGGCCGGCCGGGCAAACAATAGCTCGTTGTGCCTTCTCCGGCGGCTGAACACCGGCTTATCATAAAGTAATTTGTACGGGTGGTGACGGATATACAGTAGATAGAGTGACTCACCGCGAAAGTCCAAGCGTTATCTCGATAAGCTCGGCGGCGCTCTGACCTCATCTCAGAGCTCAGCGCACACTGGACATGGGAACCGTTTCCTTCGGTGGACGTGCTCAAGCCGTAATCGGTGCCTATAGAATGACTCTGGAAAGTTTTAATTGTAATCTACTGAAGATACGTGCAGTGTATTTATACTACATCTCCATCTGTGTGTGAGTCTTATTATTATTTATTTATTAAACTAGGACATTCTGTTACTTTTCCCTGCCTCTCTTTTTTTTTTTTATTCCAGCACTTCTACATGTGCAACTTCATCTCAAATGGATACATATGGAATCATCAGGCGACTTTTAGGTCTTATTTAGCAATAAAAACACACTTTTTTCTGCCTATTTCTCTCGTCTGCATGGCTCTGTGCACGTGTACACCCAGCTTCCATTCATAAATGTGTGAAAGTCGTAGTTTGTATGTATGTAATGACATTTTTCACAGGTAGGGGAGAGTGGGGTAATTTGTGCCAAGGGGCAAGTAGTGCCACCCCTGTTATCTAGAAAACCATAGAAGAAGTTGGTCATGTGACCACATATTTTTGAAGAGGCATCCATTTCACTCATCCTGCAAAGAAGGGAGACACATGGCTTGAGAGGTAAGCACATTTCAGTTCAAAAAACATTTTTTTGCCCTCCAAAGTAAAATTTCCATGATCAAGGTTTTTTGATTGCTGTGTTTGAACAATTATAGAAAACTTTGAAAACAGTTCACACAGGTTTTAGTACTTTAGTAAGCTACACCATGAGTCTATACAGTTAGCATGATGTTAGCTCAAAACAGCTGGGGGATGCATTTTTTTCAAAATGGGCCTGTGGCACAACTTGTGATTATATACTATATATTACTTTATTGTATTTTATTGTTATTGTACATTGTCTTCTTACCTTTGATCATTAAAACTATTCAGATTCAGATGAAGATGATTTGCAGGTGCTCATTTTGGAAGTTTTATTTTGTTCTGGGTATGTGTTCATGTGGCACTAGGCCTTGTTATAGAAAAGTGGCCTGTGATCTTGTTAAAATAATAAATAAATGTTAAATAAATAATTTTGTATTGAATTTGTTTTGCTTTTATATAGCATTATCATTTGTGAGATTAAAATGATCTGTTTACTTCAATTATCAATGGCACAATTTACCCCAGTGTATTCTCTCTAATGGCACAATTTACCCCGCACCAGGGGCAAGTTGTGCCACAAAACCACTTTTTTTTTGAAAGCTATATTTCTCAAACAGTATATATAAGATCCAAAGTGATTGTTCCCAGGGATGCACAACATCCTAAACTATTTGTGCATATTTTAGTTGGAGGCATTACTGTAATCCCCTCGCTTTAAAGGCACTTTAAGTAAAAATTGGCACTACTTACCCCACTCTCCCCTATCTGCAGAAACTGGAAAATGCACCGTTCATTCCCAGCTCTGTATTTTGGCGACTTCTGTGCAGCTTGCATCAGTTTATGTGTAAAAGTTATGAATGAAGTGTGTGATGGCCCCCTTTTTTTCCCGTGGTAATGTGGTAATAATACTGTCATTTGTCATTTTTTTTGCTGTTCATTCTTTCCTCTCTTTTCATTTATCTTTCCGTGTTGTTATCTGTATATGTGCTTATGCGAAGCGCGCTGTTTTTCTACGAGCTCCATCTCTGTGGCGCTCAAACGGACATGGTTTAAATCAGCGGCGTAGTAACAGATAGGCACAGAATGACTCAGCTGTGAACTGCTATCTAACTAAAACATGCGCCGGTTCTGCACAGACTTGTGTATAGGTGGGCATTAGTCTCCATCTTTGGACGTGTAGAAAATACACTCACACACTCATACACTCCCTGCAAATAAATACACTCTCTCCAGTGCATGCAGAACTGCAGATATTATATTTATATAGTGAATCCACTTTACAATAAGAACCCCCTTTTACAGGGTTTATGAATCGTTTATAATTAGGCTATTAATTATTCGTACATCGATTTAGGCTCACTATTTGGCAAGAACAAGCTACTGCATCTATTCTGTAAAATCTGCTTGTTGCTGAGCTTACTTTACTCAATGCTGCCAAATAGTGAGCCTGCATGGACGTATGAAACCTGTTGCATGTAACTGTTTATTATTGATTTATAGTGTTTGCAAATTCCTGGTGTGTTCTTAAGCCTCCTTGGCGATGAACCTGAATCTGATTCCCAGAGATCACCTGTCAGTCAAAGAGCGTGGGTGGGAGTGTGACGTCTTACTCCTTGGGATTTTCTTCGGGTGGAGTTTGTCTCTGTAGGTGGCGCTCTTTCCTCTGTCTGACCCAGGTCTTCCTCTGTTTATTTCCAGCAGACATAAAACACATCCCGTCCTTTGTGCCAGAGGATTTTTCCCAGGAAAGCCTTCGCTGCTGTTTAGATCAGATATGCGCCGGCTTTCCTAAACTGGGTACAGGTTGAATCACTGGTAGCAAAACTGACATTTGTTTATATAAAAATGTCACAGAATATAACTTTAAACTGAACTTTAAGGCTGAAATAGTCGTTGCATTTCTCTCCCGTTCCAATAAAACTGTAAGAAAATGACGTTTTGAGTGAGTCACGGGCAGTTGGGCACCTGTGAGCTGTTCCCGTCCCTGCAGCAGGTTCAGTTTCCATGGACGAGATCTCAGCTCTGTCTGTGAATCATCAACCATCCGCTGTCTGGTCTGGTTTCTGAGACTTTACTGACCCCCGAACAGTTTGCTCTCTCCTCCACAGACACACTCCTACAAAGAAAAACATGCACAAAGATATAAATTCACACAGAGATATAATGATAAAGATGAAGATCAAGACACATGCGCTGGAAAAAAAACAGAACTAAGGAGGTACACATATCGCCATCTGCAGACGGCATGCACACACACATTCTTGCAGGTGCACACACTCCTATAACACATGCACACGAACATGCACACACCAACACAGTTTATTGGCACCTGTTCATGTCCACCGTCTTGTAAATCTGCACTAGTGTTGAGCCAATCAGTCGTTTTAGTCATTTATCAAGCACAAATGTCGAACATTTGCTGATTCCAACTTCATTAAGATGCTCAGATCGTGTCACTTTCCTCTGTTTATAACATTTAAAAATGAATACTTTGGGTTTCTTTGGCTGCTGGTCAGACTAAAGAGGCAATTTGAAGACATTACTTTGGCATTTTACAGTATTTTTGACACTTTGACACTTTTTTTTTTTTTGACAATGAGAATAACAAGTTGCAGCTCTAATGTGCAAAATGCAAAAGAAGCACAACATCAACATCAAATCGGACACACAGAGATTGAATTCACTGAGGCCACGGCCTCCGGGGAGAGGTTGAAGTTGCATTGAGGGTCACATCAGTTCCTGGGGTTGCCGGGTACAGCGTGTTTTGGGGTCGTCTTTGTCGATTGGCCCGGAGCAGGAAGTCTGCGCGGGGGACCCAGAAGCCTTTTCACAACAGCCATCAGCCCCATCCTGCCAGCCTCTCTGAGCCTCTGTGGCCGGAGCTGGAGCCACACACTGGCATGTCATCTCAGTTATGGAGATGACAACTCAGGCTGGCATGACGGGCCTCTTTTCTCCCGTCTCTCGTCTCCTCTCATGTTCATCTTCTCATGGAAATCCTTGGCAGGGAAAAATCCAGAAGAATAGAGGAGCTGAAGCGGCTTACGCCATTGTTTCAGTGCAGACAGAGTCCAGCTTGTTAGTGTTTGCTTACTGTAGCACCACTGCTCCATCTCCAGGAGGAAACGTTTTGGGGAAAATCAATCATATTTGCTCTCATTTTTATTAAAAATTAGGGTTTTTTGGAGCAGCCTGGATCAATTTTGAAACCAGACCCTGATTTATTAAACGCCCATCACATTTCCTGTCCCCCACTAATGACAGTGTGGGTGGGAAAGCTTATAATGCAAAGAAAAAAAAGAAAGAAAAAAAATGCGAATTTGCTATCAAAGCAAGAAATGGACATAAAATAGTCTTGGTAAAGCAGCGACTAAATTGCAGCACATTTCAAGCTCTTCCTCAGGCAGCTCATGACATCATTAGGCAGCAGCCGCATGATGTCATGACCCCACCACCACACACACACACACACACAAACACACACACTCCCCCTAGACCCCCTGTCAGTGTGTCTGCTGCATCAAAACAGGCACTGAAAACCATGGGCAGAGTTCTCAGACTAAATGAGAGTATTTGTGGCTCGGTCTCGTCCACCAAGGCTGGGCTGCACAAGTGAGATGAACAAGCTCTTATCGGGCCTCGTTTTTGAAATTCTCTTTGCCTTTTTTCTCCCTCGACAAATTATGTTTAAAAAAAAAAAAAACTCCGACAAGGGTTTGGAAGGGTGCAAAGTCACGAAAGCATATTCAGATTCAATAAAACCGCTTCCGAAACCCAACCCCACTCATCAGTCTTGGCAGTTTTGTTTTAATTTGGCTCCGGGATGACGGATTATTTGCAGAGCGAGATAGATAGATGCAGGATAGAGGCTGCCTCAAAGCCCCGTGGAAAAAAAAAAACGAAAGCAGATCTTTGGCCGACAAACCTGCGCGACTATGAAGTTAACAAGCTCGGTGACACATACGTAATTAGCCGCTGAATGCGCAGAATTGTACTCGTTTATTTTCGCCGTGTAGAAAATCAGTTTCTCTTTTTCCTCCCATTCGGTATCATTGTTCTCTCTTTAGCGTCGAAGAAAGCATCTCGGAGTGATTATGCACAGTGCCACAGTAATAAGATGCCCTGCGCGGGGACTCAGATGTGAACTCTGGCCCCTTCCCGCCCCCGACCATCCTCCTCTGCCCGCTGAGCTGACCCGTCGCCATGGCAACGGCCTCAAAACTCATTTTCCTTGAAATTTGGCGATGGCTTTTTTTTGGACGAGGAGAGGGGAGGAATGAAGGAGAAAAAAAAAAAAAAAGAAAAAAGTGAACAGTTGTATTTGCTGTACGCGCTGTGAAAACACGTCTTTCAAACGGTGCCAGAGAGCCTGCTAGGCTTTGTCCTCTGTACAAATATGAGTGGCAGCCTCTTTTCTGGCCCTGAGCAAACATCATGGGCCTCGTCCTTCTCCTCCTCCTCCTCCTCCTCCTCCTCCTCCTCCTCCTCCTCGCTCGGACGGGGTACCGTGGGACACAGAGCGAAAAAGAACCGGTGGCGCTGAGATTGATCTGGGTTTAATTAACCGCCGTACCGATGGTCCTCGACTTCAGCCAAGCAGCAGACATGATTTACGGCCTCCCCCGTGGTCGAGTTTGGGGCTCGGGAGGCGGCGGCCAGGACGGGCCGAGCTGGCACCGCGGGGTTTAATCCCAAATCTGAGACATGCATTCGCATCTGCCCGATTTGGAAGAGAAAAACAGAAGTTCATCATTCATCTTCCTGCAATGTAAAGAATCAGCTCTGTGGCGTGGCGTCACGTTATCACAAGAAGAGTACATTTTATTATAACCTGGTGTAACACCTTAATATGGGGATTAACATCTGTAATCTAGCGTTGAATTAAATGGGTTTTTTTAGGCTGATTTTCTCTTTTTTTTTTTTTTTTTTAAACTAACTTGAGTAGTTGAAAGCTAATATTTCTCTCCGGTGTCTTAAAATGAGAAACTACAGCACTATAAAATGTTTCAAAATAATCTATCAAAGTAATCCATCGTAAATAAATAAATAAATAAATAAATAAATAAAAATAAATCTATCACCATCATCATCTTCATCATCGTTGTCTGTTGTAAAGCCTCTCGGTCGATGGAGATTGTTCAAGTTGAGCATTTTTTTTTATAGTCAGTGTTCACTGCAACCTTTTACATTTTTAATGTGTAATAAGTAAAGAATTAAATTATAAGAGCTTCATTAAATCAGAGTTACCCGTGTGCCGCCTCATTAATCCAACAAAGCCGCACGGTAGCAATGCATTCTGGGTCGGCGACTCAGATTGGCCAGCAATTAAAATCCTTTTCCAGCCGTCTGAAAAAAAAATTTGTTAGACTTTAAATTTTCATTATATGAGCTGATAGAAGGGTTGATGTAAGTGAGGACGTTTAGACTCAATGTGAAAAAAAATGTGAAATAAGCAGGTAATTTGGTGATTGAGTCTACACGGTTCTCATCATCGTCCCAACTCACTGATGCAATCCTGATTTTGAAAAAAAAAAAAGCTTATTCCACTTTTTTTTGTCAATTGAGTTTAAAGGGTCATCAATATTGCATCGAGCACCTTTAATAGGACACTAACTTTAAAGTAACGTAAAGTTAAGTAAAGTTTATTACAATCTTATAAGAAGAAGAATAAGACAAAGAATGAAAATAAATATTAATATTAAAAACTAAAAATACTTTCAAGAGCGGGCTTATTTCTGGTGCTGATCAGAAAAAGGAAAAGTAGCTGTAAGCCGCACAGGCAGCTGGTCCTGCACATCCCTCGTCAAATTATTATTTTGAACAGGTGAATCTGGTTCGACTGAGGAAACGAAGGTACAGCTCTCGAGTCAGAATCAGAAATATTTTACTGATCCCTGAGGAGAAAATGGGTAAAAATGAATAAATTTCCCATAAAAGTTGGGCTTTAGATCATTCATATAAAATCTAGACAAGCTGGGGTTTCTTGTGAAGGATGATAGTGCTTTGGCTGTCTTCACCACCAGGTCTTTTATTTTGAAGCAGCTTAAACCCGGATATTGGATATATATAAATGTATACACTTCCAGAGGAAAAAGGCACAGAGCTGTGCCTTTTCACTGGTGCGTTTGAGGCTCTCTTTAAGCTCTGTGAGCTGTGAAGACGGGAGATCGCCTCTCCACACGTCACCCGGGTTGAAATTCCCGAACATGCTTTGTGATCAGGTGATTGATTTGCGTCTCTCCTCCGAGGCGAAAGGGCTGCAAATCACTGACTAAGCAGGGCGCTCTGTGCGGTGCACTGTACCGGGCCGAGGATCCTGCTGCGCTCGCACGGCTACCAGTCAATACTTTAAAAAGACATGAAAAAGGGGCAAAGTATTAGCATATCAAAGAGGAAACATCTGACACGGCCCTGCCTGTCTGCCTGCCTGCCTGCCTGGACCTAAGTGGGGCAAACTGGGAGGAGATTCAACTGCTGGCATCCAGAGAAGAGGAGGAGGAGGAAGAAGAGGAGGAGGAGGAGGAGGAGGGGAAAAGGGAAAGTCCGGCGGTTGAAGCTTACCGAGGGGTTTCACAGCGGAGAGGTGGGCTGCACTCACAGGGAGAGGATTAGGGAGAATAAGAGGGGGCAGACATGAAAACCAGGACGAGACGAGAGCCCTGCTTTCTGCCTCTGGCTCTGATTAAACCCATCACACACACACACACACACACTGACATACACAGACATACACACACTGGCGTATTCAAAGCATTCCTGCGTGTGTGAGAGGTCAGAGGTCAAAAGTGAAGGAGTGAGAGACGGGTGGTCGAGGGACGGTGGAGAGAATGGAGAGAAAGCGGTGATGAACACACACACCGACACACACCGACTCTGATCGTGTGACTCACATACGCAAAAGGCACAAAGGTGAAAGTAATGAATTATGTTTATTCTTGTTACTGGGCTTACAGAGGATTTTATGTATTTTTTATGGATGTTTTAACCATTTTTGGAGTCATTAAAAAGAAAAAAAAAGTCATAAACCTTTTCCTCAGTGATGTCCTGACTTGAATTTTAGTTCATCTTGAAAGTTATATTCCATGTGATCATGTTAGTTGGATTTCTCTGAATGAATAAAGTTGATGATGATGAGGTTTTCTGCTGCTGCTAAATTTTAAATCCTGCCCATTACAGAGTGCGCATCTTGTAGTGTGTACATTTATAACATGGGTTTGTGTCAAAATGTGAAATTGCTTGAATTATCAGTGACAGTAGCTCAATTAAAGGGTCACTTAGCAATTGACAATAAAAAAAAAAAAAAATAGGTCATGTGTTATGAAATGAATATATATTTCCTAAAGTATGTTTTAAAGAATATGTATTTCTCATGAAGCAAACCTTCAAAATGATTCGTCGAATTAGGATGATTAATAAAAAATAAATAAATAAATAAAAAATAAATAAATAAATAAAATAAAAAAAATAAAATAAAAAAATAAAAAAAATAATTTGGAAAATAATTTGGATTCAGATTCAGGAAAAAAGTGGGTGTGGCTTAAATTAGAAGTGCTTTATTCTTTTTTTAATTGTTGGATTTTAACCACAAATAAACTGAAATTCCTGCTTATTAACAATATAAAGGTCTAGGAAACCCTCTGTAACGACTATGAGTTCTGCAAATCAAAAGATATATAATATTATTCCGAATTTTTCCTCACTGGGACTGTTATTGTCCATTCTTTTGGTCTATCTCCATCGGCAAGATAAGACATGGCTTTCGGGTCAACACAAATAAAGAGCCGGATGTCAGAAACAGCCAAAGCAGGGTGATCTGTAACAAGTGAACTCAGATTGTGAAGAAACTGCATGAATCGTTTACAAATGAATTTTAAGAAAAATGTTCAGAAGGATGATTTATTTAGCAGGAAGCCATTATTCGTCACTTGCTGAATATGGGTTCGGATTCGGGGGCCTCCCCACTAGTTAGGACTTTTCATTTTTAGGGAACTATTTTGTCCAAAAGTTTCCATGACCTTAAACAATCTAACTAGGAAACATAACGACTGATGGTGCATTCAAGACCGCCTGGGAAAGTCCCTGGTCCCAGGTAGGAAAAGTGACTTCTGGGTACCACGTTACAATAAAAGCGATTATGTATAGGTTTATAATTACACTATCAATTTGGTTGTAAACACTTTGTGAATCATTAAACAATTATAAACAAATTATAACACTTTTTGGCAAGATCAAGTTCCTGCTGCACTGAATCATTTCTGTTTCCTTTTTGCCATCAGCCATCCTCGGTAGCCAGCACTTATGTATGAAAACTCTTCTTATAATCGTTTATTTATGATTTATGAACCTAATTATTCATAAACCCTTCATAGGGGTGGTCTCATTGTATATTGGCAGCAATTTCTGAACCCCAAGTTCGCCCAGAAACTACTGCAAAAACCTGAAAAATGCAAACAAACACACAAACTGCAGTATTTTTATTTTATTTTATCCGACTGACAAATTCTGCGATGACGCTTCGGAGGGAACTGAAACCTCCCCCCAGGTTCCCAGGACGTCTCGAACGCAAACGTGACCCAGAATCCATCACGGTGCGGTGCCGCCGGTTCCCATGGTAACCTCATCCAGCCTGAAGAGCAACAGGTGAGGCCTATTTGATGAGCAAAACAGGAAGCTATTAGAAAATTTGACTCACGCAGAGAGAGAAAGCAGCCCTCATGGGTTACGTTGAATTGTTTTACGGCTAATTTACTAATTTAATAAGCAAAAGAAACACCAGCAGTGATGTTATTACAAAACAGGCATGGACTGATTTTACTGTTGGAGATTTTTACAGTGGAAATTTGACTTTTACTCAGGTGAAATTTCAGATTATGCAACATTTTTTTTCTGCTTGATTATTTGGCACTGTGTCCTAAAAGAGGTAAAGAGGTAGAGAGGCAGAGTGAAAGAAAGAGGAAAAATGTGATGCAGAGGGACGAGGTGAAGGGGCGGGCAGGTGACGCTGAGCGGCGGGCGGATCAACAGGTGCTGCTGTAAAAGGCGGCGCTGACAGACAGGAAGAGAGATGGATGTTTGGTGTCAGATCGCTCTCCTGGCTTCTATCCGCTGTCAATGAGGTGAAGACAACCAGAGGAGAGCAGAGCGGCAGAGAGAAAATACAAAAAAAAAAAGAAAAAGAAAAGGGGAAAAAAAAAAAAAAAGAGCCGGTCTTGGCCGAGGTGCAGGACGTACTGTATTCCAGCTGTGCTCAATAAAAAGCACAGCAGCATTGATCAAAGTGAGGGGAATTTCTCCAAACATCCTGGAGAGCTAAAAGGCCGGTGGATCCCTGCGCCGGCCTGATTGAGCGCTTCCTGTTTTTAGCGCTTAATGAGGATCTGGGGACAAGGCGACTTCCATGTCTGCTGGCCTGGACGCCTTCCCGTGAAGCAAAGGACGACTTTTTTTCCTTTTCTTTTTTCTATATATATATATATTTTTTTTTTTTTTTCATTCTAGGCCACAGTGGCTGGTGAATCCCCAAAAATCCACCTGCCACTTTCACCACCGGCGTGCCAGATTTTTGGGATTCTCACACGATAATGCCACAACACTGACACCAAGCCCACACTAATCCACAGAAATCTGAAAATAAAACCTGATGTCTCCATAAAATTATGTTTTCATGCATCAAAGAAGCAGCCGAAAATTTGAAAATGCGGGTTTGGCGTTGCAGTGAGGCAGAGAAAACAGAGGCTGTCGTGATGTTTAAGGTGTGATAGTCATGTGATCCTGCCTGGAAACAAAACAATCGACATGACAGGCACACTTCTTTAAGAAATGTAAGTATTTTCAGCGCTCTGGCTCTGAAAAGGCTAATGTGGATGGAAAATGATTTGACACGTTTCAGATCGGCGTGGACAGGCGGACGTGTCGCTGCTGCGTCAAAACACGAGGCAACTAAAATGACATCAGCACTTCAACACGTCAGATGAACTTGTCACAGCTTAATTTTTTACTTAAGATGTCTCAGATTCTTTTCTGCGGTTGACTGAAGGATGGAGAAGTGTGTGGTTTGAACCATATTACTGCAAAGGATAAATTAATTCGGTTTTGATTGCATACATACAGTACTTCACAATAATGATAATTTAAAAAATAATAACAAGAGTAGCAACAAATTGCTTCAGTGTCATTTACAGCACTTCAATTTAATTCCGCTCTTAATGTGAGACATTTAACTCGGTTATTCATGTCTCCTTTGCCTAAGGACAAAGTCATTTTATTTCCTACCCGTCGGAGAGACTAACACACTGAGTTCAAATCCTCAGGTGGGTCTCAGAGTTGGGTGTCCCGCCGTGTTGATGAATTAAAAAAAACTTTGACAGCTGCAGCTCATTATTTATACACCAACCAGAAGACAGGACAACACCAAAAAACAGGGTTATAATCATAATATTTTCCCCTTTTTCATCTTTTTTTCTTGAGGTCGGAGGTCAGATTCAGAGCAGCAGCCCTGGAGCTGGTTGGGGATCCAGTGACTTGCTCAAGGACACTTGAACAGCACAGATGCTTGTCAGCGCAGGGACTTGAACCCGCGTCCTCTGGTTGATTGGCGGTCCGTGTCCGCAGGGGCGCGTGTTTGACGCCGCTCCTGATGACTGACAGCTGCTCTCTCCTATAACAGTGCAAACACTCCCTAGCCGCCTCTGATTGGACGAACGCTCCACAAGTGGGCCGGCCTCTCCCAGGTTTCAAACCAAATCAACACGTCGGCTCTTTTTGAAACCTTTTGAAACAAACCCTGCAGCTCCGTCTTCATTTTAGATCAACGATTAAAAGTTTGATTAAAAGTTTCGCAGGAGCGTCAAGAGGTGGCCTAAGTCGTGCCAGACACCTAATTTGCATAAAGTCGCCTAGACCTCAACTTTATGCAAATGAGGAGACATGGACACGACGCCCCGTCTCTCGAAATGAAATACAACCAGAATGCATTGTCCAGCCTCCTACATAGACAATGAATGGGAAGCGTGGAAAGGACTGTGGACACATGCCATCACTTTAATTAGGTTCACCAGCTACCTACATTTTGTCAGCTGCAGCCTTTGTTAGTTTTCTGTAAATAATTTGAATATCGCTTCATCTCTCTGGAAAACCGTTTTAGGTGTGCTGTGCTTATTTCCAGAAAGCAGAGGCACTTTGGGCATCCTGGCGGCTCCGTGGTCCTGAACCAAATTTAAAGGCTAAAATGCCCAAAATGGAAAAAAAACGTTAGGTTGAATCAGCTTTCGAACATTCAGAGTAATATATTTAATGCCGTTTGGTGCACAGCTAATGCAGGGCGGACACCAGTCTTGGCCGTTGCACTGGCCTCCAGTACGGGGCTCCTCTGGTGTTAAAACACACCTCATGGATCAGCTGCTTACCTCCAGTCTCTAAGTAAGACGCTGCAGACGTGGAGTTTATTGACCTTGAGCGTTTCACTGTCAGCCGTCTCATTGACAAACTAATTTACTGCAGGAGGAAGCTTCATTAACCAGCCGTCCATCTTTGACGCTCTCTATCAGCTCGGCTCGGTGAAAAGGCAATTCAGCGACGGCTCATGAGATTTAACCAAAAAAAAAAAAAAAAAAAAAAATACACCTCTGTAATCAGCTTGCTGAGTGTATGTTTGTAAAGGATGTGTGTGTATGGGCTAACTGTCCATCTTGCACTGCATGTAAATGATCCTGTCGGGTTTTTTTTTACCGTGTGTTACCATGGACACCAAGAGGAAAATCATGTGGAAGTGAAGGACAGGCTGCAGGGACGTTTCTCTGTGCGGTCCTGGAAAAATTTAGGTTTATTTTGTGTCAAATAAATGTGACCTTACGCACTTTGGACAACGCTTTTGCCGAAAATGAGGGCAGAAGTGTTTGGTTAGAGATTCAGTTTGATTCACAATTAAATGTAAGAATGCCTTTTATTTTTTGTTGTTTGTTTGTTTGTTTTGCAGCGATTCAGTTTAATTTGACTTTGTAAAACACATCTATGATTTAATTCAACTTTTTTATATGCTCATAAGATAAACACTTCCAACAAGACTGTCTTTTCTCTTGTGTGAAAAACTAGGCTAGCGCTGTTAGTCCGACAATGTTTAGTTGTCACCACTAGGGGGCGCCTACGGTGGCCCTGAGAGCCAATACACTGCAGCTTAAGAAAACACACGAAAAATAGACAAAATGCAAGCCAACTGAGAAAACATGTTCATCAATTTTACCACACATGCTCAGTTTTCAAAAAACACGCCGCAATAACACCAAACGGCAGCGGACGTTCTCGAAAAAAGTCGGAAAGTCGTTCAAGTTTTCAAGTTTGACGTTTGACGCAGGCGTTCGGCACAAATCACACAAAAAATTCACTTAAACATTTTGTACTTTAAAGAAAAATCTTGACAAAAAAAGCTCCAATTCTGAGTTTTCTGTTAGATCACCACAATGTGAACGATTCAGTTTAAAGACTGAATCGCATTTGCAATCAATGTTTTGATGCAATTAATTAATCATTACACCTAAAATATGACTGACTCCAGCAAGAAATAAAACCTAATCCTTCCCTGGCAGCTCCTGAAGTGAACGCCCTGCAGCCAAATTTAAAGAACAAACTTCTAGTCAATGATTTTCTAATGGGTCCAAATGAGGCCGAGCGTTGAGTAACACGACCTTTATCTAATCTTTGTGTATCCGCAGCTCCGTTTATTGACCATGTGAACAGCTCTTCCTCTGAAACACAAGCTGAAACACAGTTAGGTTTCTCTTTCAGCGGCTATAAATCAGCCGTTTACTCGCTCTGCCCTCAGACGGCGAGAAGCGCAGCCATGGCCCCAGTCCTGGTGAGTGTGATGCTGCTGCACGCTGCCTTGTTATATTATCATTATTATTATTATTATTATTATTATTTCATTAGAATCGGCGCTGTGTTTTCTCTTCCGCTCGTAAAAGCTTCTTGGACTGTCTCGCAAACGTGTAAAGCTCTCGTGGCTCAGCACCAAGAATAAGCCGCGGCTGTCATGTCACCGAGCCTCTGCGGTGCAGCGTGGCATCATGTTGGAGTAACACTGGGAAAATCAGACAAAAACATGACTTCACACCTAAAACTTTAAAAGGGAAAAGTCAGCTGTTCTGTCTTCCAGTGTCAATGTGGAAGCTTACAAACTAGAATAACAAAAAAAAAAAAAAAAAAAACATCTCATACAAAAACCATGACCATTCTTTGCTTTTCTCAGTAAAATCTTTCAGCATAGACAAGTTAGATTTCCCTATGTTTAGATTAAAGTGGGAATTACTTAAATATTCTTTGTGGGAAGTTGCAGCAGCACGGTGCATGATATAGACGAGAACCAGAGCAAATAAAAGGCAGTGAAGATAATACAAGCTATAAAACATATGAAGGAGTTGGGCCACAAAGCTCTGCTGGTTTGAAAAAAAAAAAAAAATAGAAATAAAAATAAAAAAAATCTCCCAAATGCTGAGTATTTTGGATGGAACCGGTGGATGAAACTCTCCCCGCTCCCCCCTGTGAGTTTCATTTCCCAGTAAACTGTGCACGCTGCTGTTGCCCTTATTGTTTTATGATTCATGCCCTGAACACATTGCATCACTTTTTTTATGGCTGTAACATAATATCACGAGGGGAGAAGGAAAGTCTTGTGGGTCGTTACACAACTCCGGCAATATTTTTCAAGTAAAATTTATAGCTAATGGTGTATATGTGAAGTGAGAGGTGGAAACTGAAGGCCGGTAAAGAACCATGAACAGAAGTGGCAGCCTGTCGGTTCTTCAGCACCTGTTTCAGTCCATTTTCTCCTGCAGATAATGCAACAATAAGTTCAGCTCAACATATTTCTCTGCACGTTAAAAATCTTCGCACCTGCTCCTGGACTCTCCCGCGTCAAATGTTTTTGCAGATCGGCAACATGGGACTGACGAAATAAGCCTGAAGCCCTTTTTTCGACCGTGCAACGCTTTCATCATCGCCGCATTATTAATAATTCCTGCCCTAATTCTGTGCACGGTGCATGCCATGTACAGCCTTGAGTTAAAAAGGCAGCTTCACTTCACTGTCCATTTATTTTTACACTGACTGCGTGTCTTGGTCATGTTTATTATTCATATGTTTTTCTTTTTAATATTTTCAGTTTGAGAAGGAGCCGAAGCCCGGGGACCTGATAGAGATTTTCCGGGGGCCGTATGAGCACTGGGCTGTCTACATCGGAGGAAATGAAGTTGTTCACATGATACCACCTAGTGAGTGAATTTACTGTCATATATGCAAGGGCTGAGGTAATATATCCGGATTTGATACTATCACGATACTTGGGCGCCGATTTGGTGTGTATTGCGATTGTACAAGTATTGCGATTTTTGTTTTTTGAATTATCCTCCATTCTGGAAATTGCTTAGAAATTCCCCCTTATTGTCAGTCTACCTGGAGAACCAGACGTCCTCTGAACGGCCTCGCTCTCTAGTTTGTGGCTGTAAAGTTTCATGAGGCTGTGATTTTCCCAGAGGTCACTATAGGTCATAGTCTCAGCTTTCCAGTCAAAGCCAACTGATGCAGCTCCAAGACTGTTTAGGCCCCAGTCTGCACAAACACACCATTTTACAACAGGCCACAAGAACACATGTGGACTGCAGGGTTTGTGGCCCGAACTGCATGGGATTAGCAGAAGGTGGGCATTTTCATTCAGAGATCTGGAGGTCAGAGGTCAAGGGATCCCATTGGAAATGGCCAATAGCCAAACTTTGCAGCCGTCTCCTACTGACAACCAGGCATGACAACTGACAGTTTCATATGATACCAGCATCTTTACTCTAAATTGATTCAGGAAAACCAAAAACATTTAAAAAAAAAAAAAAAAAAAAAAAAAAATCTTGCATGGCACTTTAGTGAATCAGTTTTTTCCCCACCCCCTAATATATACAGTACATATATTTAGTGTATCTACTCTACAAGACTGCCTTTGAACCTGCTGTACGTTTGGTGAATGAGAGGAATTTTGAACAGCAGCAACTCCCCACTCCCCTGTGCAAGCCCCTAGCACCCACATGCACACACATGCACACTCATGCACGTACATGCACTCTGCCAAAATACAGGGAACTGCAATGGAGATGCATACAGGATGACCCATGTTCTGAAATGCACAGACCCCTAAAATATAACAAAAACAGCAGAAACTCTTCTAGTTCTAGTTTCCGGAGGTGTTTTTTCAGCACTGAAGCACAAATCCAAGGTTTATTTGAGCTTTAGATCACTTGATCTCATTCAAGTTTTTGTTCTTCTTTGGGTTTCCATCATTGTGGCATTGTAAGATTTTTTTTTTTTACTGACTGATGTCCTTTTTTCTGTCATAATGTTGTCGGCGACTTTGCTCCAGACTGCAGATGTTAGCTGCTCTGCACACCCGCCTGCATATGATGTGATCATGTTTGGAATTGTGTGAATCTGAATACGGCCAAGGATTAGGCAGAGAAACCATATTTTATTCCCCCATTACCTTTAGTTTTCGTATATCTGTTGGTGGGCTAAATACTGGTAATTTCACTATCTATGATAAAATGGTTGGAAAGAAACTTGCCTCCATGGATGCTGGGAGAAACAGTGAAAAAAATAAAAAAAATATATAATTATATTGTCCTCCTGTGCCCCTATAAAATGCCAACATCGTTCTCAACAATGCAGGCCTAGCTATTGATTTCATGCTCAGCTCTCGCTCAGCAGCTAATGTTAAAATGCCTGTAAACAAAGCACTTAACCTCCAAAGGCTGCAGTGAAGAGCGCCAAGCAGAAACCAAGGTTGCGATACGCAGCTCCAGTGTGTGTGTGTTTGTCTGTGTGTGCACGTGTGTGTGTGTGTGTGCATATGGAACCCTTCCAAACTCTCCAAACAAGAATTTTAGTCAACTTGTAAAATGTGCAAGAGTCACGGTCAGTGTCGCTGCGGTTTCAATTCATTTATTTCTAAATGCGTCTGGACAATTCAGCTCATTTGCCAGTGATGCACAGCGTTCAGTCTCAATTATTTCCTAATACACTTGAGGAAAGCACCTTCTCAAAAGGCGTCTGCTGCTCAGCATCGGACCACATTCCACCGTGCAAGTGAACAATTTCTGCTTTGACTGGACTGGAAATTAACCCTATAAAGCCGCACGTGTCATATTTAAGACATGATTGTTTTCAGCCTTGTACATCAACTGTACAGCATTTGTACAGCAAATTTTTACTGAAACATCGATAGGAAAAATTACTGAGTTGATGCAATATGAAATTACTGAACATTTTTGTTTGTAAATCCGTGTTGAAAATGGCTGTCTTAAATTTAACACAGCAGGTATATTGAGGTCATTTTCACCAAATTGGTCAAAATAATAAAAAGATAATACTAAATAATAGAAAAAGTGTTATTTTCTGTGTTTGGAAGGAAAAGTGTTCTTTTATATGTTTGGAATTACCAATGTGTTAAAGAATTTTTGTGTTTTATGATGTTTTTGTTTGTTTAAAATAATAATAATAATAAAAAAATTCAAGCACAATTGCCTGATGTGCCAAATATGATACAAATTGAAACACATAGTTGGGAATTTATTTATTTATTTATTTTTTGGCTGTTTAGTTGGACCAATAATGGCTCCAGTTTCAAAGAACTGGAATTTTCAGTCAATTATTTGATGGTTCAGGCTTTACAGGGTTAAATGACACCAAACCAAATTTGGATTATGGTGCACATCTATTTAAGATGCACTGCAGTGCTAATTCGATCAAGACTAAGTTTGGATTATTTGTTGAAATACACGGAATTGGATGTAAAAACACAATAAGGAAACACATTTTTTATTGTGAAATTTGGACATGACAAAAAAAAAAAGTAGATCCAGCAGGTTCCTCTTTTTGTCTTTGCTGACTAAGCTTTTATTGTGAAAGGTGACACAATCTGTCACTGATCATTTGTTTCTCTGTAATGGATCTGATTTAAAATGTGGTACAAGGAGAAAAAAAAAACTCAAGCAAAAATGTACATGATTAAAAGTAAAATTACTGACTTCAAAAAAATAATCCAAAAAGTACAAGTACATAAAAAGCTACTCAGTTACATAAATATGAGTAAATGTAATTAGTTACTTCCACCTCTGCTGATGTACAATGTTATGCCTATGCCCTTGATTTAAAAAAAAAAAAAAAATTCCTTTGACATTGAGTCAACATCTGCAAAGGTGACTGATGACTTTTTCTTTCTCTTTCTCTGTCCTGTTCTCTTTATATTTTTCTTTTCTTCTTTTCTGTCTTTCGCTCATTCCCTCCATCTCTGTCTCCCTCCCTCTGCTTCTGTATTTTGTTCCACACTCTGCCAGGCGAGGACTCGGGGTTCCTCAGCAGCCTGGTGTCGGTGTTGGAGAGCGACATGGCGGAGGTGAAGCGGGAGAAGGTCTGGGACGTGGTCGGCCCCCACAGTTTCCGTGTCAACAACCTGCTGGATGACGAGTGCCACCCCCGGCAGCCCGGCGTGATCGTGCGGGACGCCTGCAGGACGGTGGGCCAGGTCCTCCCGTACAACGTCGCCACACACAACTGCGAGCACTTTGTGACGGAGCTGCGATACGGCAAGCCGGAGTCTCGCCAGGTGGGTGACCTCCAGCCACTGATGACCGCTGCATAAATTAAAAAGGCCTGACAGTGCACCTGCACGGACTCAAACACCTGTGATGACTTTTTAGATGTATCACCGAGGCAAAACAGCTGAGAGGCTTCATGTCAAAATTTGTGCACGCAGAAGATACTCAAACATCTGTGTGCTGCATCTGAATTCACAAAACAAAGTGAATGTGTGCAAGTCAATATTCAAATGAATGGAGTAGAAGCTGCAAACTTGTAATATTTGTTCATATTTTTGTTTTTCCTCAATATATTATGAGCACATGTCAGTGATTACTTTGCCAGTCTGCCATCATAACACCTCAGATGCAGTATTACGTGTTATAAATGTGGTATCTGCATGTGTAACGCTGTTGTTTCCTCTTTATAATTACCACCAATGTATGTTTTATCATCTATAATAGGGTGCCATAAAATATTCAGTTTGGATTTGGTTAGTTAAAAGTTGGCAAGTTCCTGGAGGGATATGAGAGAACGACTCACCAGACCCCTTCTTAATGTCTGAAAATTCACTGTTGACTCCACTTATCAGCAAACAAGACAAAGAACATTGAGGCCTTTTACAAATCGCTGGTAGCCACCAGAAAACTGCATGCAGTTGTTCAAGTTTCAATAGTTTCAATAACATCTGAACATTTGTAGTTGGTTCAGTCAGTCTTCTTCTATTTGTCCTTGTTCCTTTATTTTATTTTATTTTATTTTATTTTTTGGATTTTATTATTTTATTTTATTTTATTTTATTTTTTGGATTTCAATATTTTATTTCATTGTTTTATTTCATTTTATTTTATTTGTTGGATTTCATTACTTTATTTCATTGTATTATTTTATTTTATTTTATTTTCCTTTTTGGATTTCATTATTTTATTTTATTTTATTCTATTTTTTGTTTCATTATTTTATTTTGTTTTATTTTATGTACTAGCAGGTGGCCAGCACTCCTAACCAAACTCAGGTCTCGTGCCAGCAAGGTGACCTGCCGTTTGGCCATGGTTTTACAGACAGTGTGCCACATTTATTGCACCTTTTCTGCAACATGTCTTTGACAACTGTCTAACCAAACAGAGGCAGAAACAAAAGCACACTTCACAGCTCATGGCATAAAGGTTAATAGAACATAATAATAGTAGTTGAGGTGTTTTTTTTTTCATCTGTGTCTCAGTGGGAAATCTTTTTATCAATCAAAGTGATGTGCAGACTGGAGAGAGTCTGCACCTGGAGGCTGGATCAATTTAGCAAATACACATCTCATTCATTTTAACAATACATAGATCCAATACAATTTGCTGCGGCTGATAAGAAGCAGATGTGGCGTTGAATAAATTGTGATTACCAGTATTTCAAAGAGCAGGAGATGATTGCCGAGCTGATTTGCTATTTTCATGCGAGATTGTTTAACCAAGCCACTCAACACATCTGTCACCTTCGCCATATTGTCGCTATACAAAATTAACCATAATCCAGGAGAAGCCGTTTTATAGAAAATGGGAAAACAAATGGCACTAAATTGGAGGATACAGCTCAAATTTGGGAGGAATTATAACAAAATGAGCTTGTTCTTTTGTTTCGCTGCGGTAAAGCTGATAAAATGTATTAGATTGATGTTAATGTTGCTGCTACGTAGCCTATATTTTTTTTTCAGTATGTGATTGCAAGATGGCGCCCCCTGTTGAATCACTGTCACCCCACAACAAGCTCTGAAATTCATTATTTGAGGTTTGGACACAATGCAACTAGTAGCTGGCAATCAAACATAACTTTTACATGCATGAAGCTGAAAAAGGCCTTCATTCACATGTGCACGAACTGTTCATTTGAGTTTTACTGGGCTGCAGAGCTTTGAAAAGGCTCATTTTTCACCAACAAGTGAAACTCTCCCAGAAATAGTGTGGGTCTAATCAAAATGTGCATGGTCGAATATTTTCAGGAGTGCACCTTTAACCCTCCGCCTGTCACTCGCTTGTCTCCTGCAGGTGCGTTCGGCGGCGGAGGCGGTGCTGGTGGGGACGGCAGCTGCAGCGGCTCTGGGCGTTCTGGTCGCCACCTTGTTCAGAGACAACAGCAGAAGAAGAAGATACGACGAGTGACGGCGACGAGACGAGACGGGAGGGAAAAGGCTTCGCTTGCACACGCCATCTTGTCTGAGTCAGCTCACATCACCCGGGCGGGGGCCTGACGCTGATCTTTGCACTGTTTGATTTTTTGCACAACGCGTGACTAAATTACGGCTCGTGTAGCGATTACAGTGAGAGCTGTAAACAAACAAACAAACAAACAAGCACGGCTTTGAATAAGGTGAGGCGCGTCGTAATTTCTCGTGGCTGCTATAAAGACAAACACCCGAAAACAAAACACAAACGCTGCTGCTCTGCATGCTCCAGGGAGGATACAAGCCACAGCAGGCAGCATTAATATTCACGCTTTACTGAATGCATTTCATGTCATCACTTTAAATCCATTACAATGAGGCTTTTTTTTTTTCATTTATCCTGCATGTGTTCATGAAATCGTTATTCTCAATACTTAAGAGAATAAATGAAGATGCTGTTACCTTTGTCCTGACATACAATCTGTAATAAAAACAATGATATGTAGGTTTGTTTGTTTGTATGTTTGTTTTTTTAATCTATAATCAATAGTGCCATTTCTTTTCTTTCTGGTTTGAGCCACACCAGCATCCGGATTAAACCACATCCATTCCAAGACAGTGCACATACACATACAGATAATTTAGTTTTTTGACCAGATAATTGTTATTGCACTGACAAGTGAGAGATTTTCAGTGGTAGTGATTTTTGCAAAACTCATTTGTTTATTTTCCTTATCATACTCTTAATTTCTGGTGCTGATTGTCCAAGTGTAATCTCTAAATCCCAAACATTTTCATTTCCAAGTAGCACCACAGTATCACAGTAGAGCTGAAGAACTGCATTTCAACAGTATTACGGTGTTTGCTTTACATTCATTTAGCTGCGGTGCTCCTTTTCAATTGGATTATACCTCCACAGCTAAAGAGGGGAAAAAAAGGAAATACAATGTTTTATAAATTCATCACCGGGCCTTATTGCCTTGAAAATGGGAATTAGAATTGCATCTAGAGCACTATTCTCCATTTATCATAATATAAATATCCTAATAACAGTCGTTCTTGAGCAGCAACACACAGTGAATGGATCCCAAAAAAGCCCAGAAGCAAATCTGGGTGTTGCAGCTAAAAAAATTTTCCCTCCACACCTACAAAAAAAAAGAAGAAAAAGAAAAGGGAACACTAAACGCTCTACATCTCTTTGGCAGCAGAAGTAAAGCGCAATATCGACCCTGCAGCTGCAGATTAGTGTCCTTGTGTTGATAATTTTCAGCATTAAGATGAAAAGTACAATAATGAGGAACGCTGCGTGCATAGTAAGGAGCGCCGGGGTCAAAGTCGCAGTGCAGACATACATGCAAACTAGTCCTGTTTTCCCTGGCAGGATCGTGTGTGACGGACAGACACCGGGGGCGAGAGCGAGAGCCGAGGACAAAACGGTGAAAAGGCTGCACACACACACACACACACACACACACACACACACAGTGACGCTAACCCCCAGCCAGCACGGTGGAACAGGAGAACACACACTCACTGATGTTTCTCTTACAGCCTAGTTATGGGCTTAAAGGGTGTTTATCCCCCGTCGCCTGTGTGCCAGCATTGTGCTGCATCACAATCTACCACTGTTCACATGTGGAGCAGCATTACAGCCAAGGCAGGTGGGGCGGACTCACACAAGGCCATGTGATCTGCCATGTGTGTGTGCGTGTGTGTGTGTATGTGTGTGTGTTGACAGCTGATTGAACTGTGGCCACTATGTGTACGCATGTGCTTGCATGTGTGTGTGTGTGTGTGTGTGTGTGTGTGTGTGTGCATGTGTCTGCATGTGTGTGGACCGACAGCTGAGTGAAGAAGCACTATAACATGCCCCCTCTCTTTGCACACATACACACACACTCTCTTACACACACATATGAACACACACAGGGGCTCTTCCTGTCCCAGCTGGATCCCCATAGAGGATAAGGCAGGCTTACACTGCAAAAAAAGTCTAATTTCAGCCTTAAATCCGTAAAAGGACAGAGGCTGTATCACCTGTTAATTAAAGAATGTCCAAGCCTTTTATTAATTAAGTGATAAGTGGAATAATATTCACCATTTAAAGACATTATTCCTGTTTTATAAAAGGTTTAGCATGAGATCAACTGCACAGGAATGAAGGGAAAGGAATTCACCCCTGCAGAAATTTTATTTTTGCTTTTAAAATTTGGATGTGTCTTTTTTTTTTTTTTGCAGTGTAGGAGCAGGACTCGGGGCCCAGGGCCAGGCCAGTAAAGCTGCTGGCAGGTGGGGGCAGCTGGGCTCGCCCGGTCCCCAGAATCAGCACAGCACCCCACATTGTTCCCGAGGTCACTGCTGGAGAGCCCCATGAAATCCAGGGTGGGCTGCTGAGGCTCGGGCCGTGGGACCGGCTCCAGAAATAATAAAACCACATACTCTTAAAGATTTGGGAGCCGAAGAGGAGGAGGCTTATCGTGGCTGATCATTAGGCTCAGAGTCAGAATCGTTTTAATCGGCGTTTATCAGAAACCAGAGGTGTGGACTCGAGTCACATGACTTGGACTCGAGTCAGACTCGAGTCATAAATTTGATGACTTTAGACTCGACTTGACAAAATGTAAAGAGACTTGCAACTCGACTTGGACTTTAACATCAAGGACTCGTGACTTCACTTGGACTTCAGCCTTTTGACTTGGAAAGACTCCCTACTTTCCCCAAAACACAAAGATTAAAAAGTATGTTATTAAGGAACGCTCTATCTCCCTCTGTGTATATGTGTGCGTCTGTGTGTTTGTGTTCGTGTGTGCTGTCGGCACAACATCCAATCAAATTAGTTCCACGTTGTTTGATCCGACAGTATCCATCCAATCAAATTGCAGGACAACCAATGAAGAAGAAGTGTCAAACTTGCCGTTACTTACTACTAGACCCCTCCATCCATAAATTTTGAATAATATAGTAATATTCAATGAAAGTGCAATGCAAGCGGTGCTAATTATAAATGTAAAATAGTGGGTTTTTAAGTGTTTAAAAGTTATGACCCCCCCATGCCTCAAAGTGGTTTGGTCCGCATCCTGCTCCCGGCAGAGCGGCAGCTCGGTAACTTTCAGTCAGTCCGTCAGCCTGAGAGGCAGCAGCCTGATGAGAACTAGCAAGAAAACCTCCTCAAGTGAAAGCCAGTGAGTCATTTATCACACCACTTGTTCACCAAGCACAAGGTTGTAATATGAAAAGCGATATTTTCCCCTGCTTGGTCCAAAACCTGCCTCTTTCAGCTCTCTGTTTAAGCTAATAGCTAATGATTGTTTACAGGCTGAAGCGAGTGCAGGACAGTGAGGGAGAGAGAGGACAGACCACAGGAGGAGCAAATACTGAGCTTTTTAATCTTTCAAAAAGTCTGTCAGGATATTAATGTAAGAAATATTTCAGATTTTACTGATATTTTGAGTTTGTCTCTAGATATATATCTATTTTTTGCATTTTAAACTGCATTATTTTGTGGCATAGTTTCATTTCATTTTCTTATTTGATCTATACAGGACTGTGTACAGCTCAAACATATACTGTATGTCACTATTTGATGCCATATCTTGCTTTGTTTTTTGTTGACACTACAATAAATTTTTTCGAAGAATAGTTTGATGTAGTTGGATTATTCAAGGTATTTCCTGTAGTTTTAGAGCTTATTTTGAGTTTCTAGTTCTTGTAAAGCTACTTTGATGGACTGTAGTGGAAATAGAACAGTGAGTAAAGAAATTAGGATTGTTGTTTTTAATAGCATTATTTAAAACCTATGAACATGCTGAGGGCTCAGCATGAGCGCAGTAATCAAAATTACTTTTTTACAGAAGTAATTAGTAATTGTAACTTATTAGTTTTGTGAGTAATTGGTCCCAACACTGATAGCAACTGCACCGGCACCGCACGAGCTAAAAGGCAAAGAAACTTTCCAGGCTACAGCAGCGCACTGACATAGATTGTGAAACAAAGCAAAGAGGTGCCACTTCGCTCTATTTTCGCTGGCTAAAAGCAGCACACTGGCTTAGCTTGTCTATTCAGAGAAGAGGTATCACTTTGGCTTATTTTTCAATCTATGTCAGGGGTGTCAAACTCGTGCCATGGAGGGCCAAGAGGCTGCAGGTTTTCATTCCAACCAACAACTCCACCAGGTGATTTCACTGATCACCCTACCTCGAAACAGAGAGGCGGGACTAATCAGTGAAATCACCTGAGGCCTGTACCATAAAGCTGGATTAACATAGTCGGGCTTTCTCTTACTTATCTGGCTTCACTTAACGAGACATCAGCACTCAGGATTTTCGGTACCATAAAGCCGGCTATCAACTCACTAATTCAACCCAGGCTTTCCAATCTAGATCTGTGCGCGCTCACATAAAAAGGGCGGAGTTTGCTGCATGCGACCAATCGCAGACATGGAAAAATCTACCCGAGCTGCACACGTCACAACCGAGGAGTAGACAATAATCTGAAATAAATACGAGGAATATAAATCAATAATCCAGGCAAAAAGCAACACAGTTGCAGCTGCCAAAAGCCGCAAGGAATGCTGGCAAAAAATCGCCCTCTGTGTCAATGCGTAAATTAGTGGGATTATAATCTGACTTCCACACCATGACGGCACGAGTAGAACTGACTACAGTAACGTGCGTGTTCAATAAATGAATGTGTCTCCTACTCAGCCATACACTCCCGCAGAGGAACTGGCCCTCTCTAACAGTGAGGGGCGACCCTCGCTGGACCGCTGCCTTCAGTTTGAGTTTCGTCAGAATCGTCACTTTGATTCAACTGGTTTTGATATTTCATTTTATAAAGCATCTAACGCCTCGTGATTATTCTGCTGGTTAAAATATTATTTCACTGTCACTTAAAGACAGTAAAACATTTAGCATCAACTCTCATGTGGACTTCTCAGGGCAGACTCCCTAAATACTAAATATGAGCAAACTAATGGAAACCTAAAGGAGCCCAGAGGCTGGCGTGTATTTTATCAAACTTTTATTTAACCCTCTGAATTAAATTCCCCTAATTTATTTTCATAAACATTAAAAAAAAAAAAAAAAAAAAAAAAAAAACATTAGGCTACATCAGTCTACAAGATCAATTTTTGGTTGGACAGTGCAGTCATGAGAAACAAAAAAAACAAACAAACAAACAAACAAAAAAAATACAAGAAGAATTGTAAAATGTATTAATTTTAATTTTATAAAAGAAGAAGAAAGGGAAAATGGGCAGGCCATTTTCCCAGAGAGCTGATTGGTCAGTAGGTGGGGCTTTTCTACCTGCTGAGCTCTTATCCTCAACTTAACCTGCTCCGGAGCAGGTTAGGTGTTCAGCATACGTTACCACGGCAACGCAGCCCGATAAAAAGTAAGCCACCTTTATGGTACAGAAAAGCCAGGGTTAAGCCTGAAGTTAGCTCGCTAAGCTGAAATCCAGCTTTATGGTACAGGCCTCTGGTGGAGTTGTTGGTTGGAATGAAAACCTGCAGCCCCTTGGCCCTCCATGGCACGAGTTTGACACCCCTGATCTATGTTATCAAATGCATACTACTGCTGATTCATTGGTAGCTGAATTGTTAGGTCTGTTTGATAAGTAATTTACATTACTTACATTGCTTAATTTACATTACTTACATTACATTACCAGACGGTGATTCTGCTTTACAATTTGATTTTATGACTGCAGGATCAAAAAGGTTTTCCCAGGTAGTGTGTTTTGTTAAATTAGAAGACAGTAACAAAATAAGAATGGAGCAAAAAAAACAAAAAAAACAACACATTTTTATAAATAAATACAGATTTTAAAAGCATACATGATATGTTTATTACTCTGTTGTTAAAAGGACTCGAAAGGACTTGAAACTCAAACTGTAGGACTTGGGACTTGACTTGAGACTTGTCAGTCTTGACTTGGGACTTGACTCGGGACTTGCCTGTCTTGACTTGGGACTTGACTTGGGACTTGAGGGCAAAGACTTGAGACTTACTTGTGACTTGCAAAACAATGACTTGGTCCCACCTCTGTCAGAAACACACAGGAATTTGTCCTGGTGGCACGGGGGCAGAGACATTACAGTCCATACTGACACTCATGTATAAAAGACAACTGGATCTCAAATTCAATTTTACACAATATATACAGGCACATTCACTTTTGTCATCAACTTCTTAAACAAAAGGATTTCATGGGGTGTCTATGTCTTCCCTATCTGAGTCCCATCTAATTCAAAATCTAAATTAGGGTAAAGGTTAAGATCAGGCGTAGTAAGAAGCGCTAATGAGATCTTAAGTTGCTATAACTACTTACTAACTTGTATAAACAAGTTAAATTTAAATGTTTTTTCATTTTTCAAAAAACATTTTAATTTTAATTTTTGGTCATTAATTTAGTAATTTAGACCATTTACAATGATCTGACCGCAGGTGTGCTGCTGTGTTCGGCTTCGCTTTGTGACCAGTTAGGATTCGCCGAGATGAATATTTCCTCTTGTTTACTTTGATTTACTTTAAGTTCAAGTTCATTTAGAGCCTCTAGTATCTCTGTTCACGGTCTCAAAGGGCTTTACATGCCCACAAGTTTACAACAAAAAACAGGACGACAGCCCCGACTTAATCCTCAAAAAACCCCAATATCAACGTGAAGCTGGGTTCATTTGAAAACATGTTGTTGTTTTTTTTCTCCATTTTCTGTCATATTCAACCACTGGAAACTGATATTTTCAAATACACCCTCCAATGCTGAAATTGGGAAATAGGATTGTCATGCGATCGTGTAGCTTGAGCCTCCTCAGTTTCTTCTAAAAGCCGTTCAGTGCAGAGAGGTGTTTCTTGCTTTTGTCCGTTTTGTTTCTTGATTTTGATCTTTTGCTCATGCATTCAGCTAAATTACAGCCAGTACAGCACATTTTTGTCATTTTTTTGTGCCTTCTTCTAATCATTGTGGACAAGAAGCTCTTCTAGTGTGACACCAATACGCGCATTTCCAATTCACCTGGCTTAGCGTGGACATGGCCTTAATTAATTCCACAGGCAAACGTGAGAAATAGACCGAGCTTCTGTTTCAGTTCTCTTCCTGCCACGTCGGCGGCATTTCGGCGGCGTGAGTCAGGAGCCTGGCGTCGGCTTCGCCCAAACAGAAGTGGTGTCTTGACATGGGAGTCGATCCTGGCTCGGCTGGCTCAGTCCAACATGGCAGCGTGACAGTGAGTGATGGGCTGCTGCCTGATTTCTGAATCATTAAAGTATTAAGACAATGAAATATAAAGCCCCTAAATCGCATCCAGTTCCTGTGGCCAAATTGTGAAAAATGACTGCCGAGGTAATGACCTGGGTAATTTACTTAATTTAATTAGTGTTTGTTGGGTTTGCTTCCACGAAATCTGGCTTCAAAGGCACACGCCTCTCCTTTTTTATTTACTTGAAATTATAATCCGTAACATTTCTAAAATGCCCTGAATTTTTCCAGAGATCGCCTGTCTTTCACTTTGGATTTTCTGCTGATTGAGCTCGAGCTTCTATAGGTGGCGCTACTGTGCCTACTGTTCTTTTTATGTTTAATCCAAAAAATGATTTTGGAATATAAAACGCACCACTTCCTGTGCAGCCGTGGATGGAAAAAGCTACCACACTCACTGTGAACCAAAATAAAAGCTTGCATGCCTGTGGTTTAATCACGACTGTTTTACATCAGCGTGTGACTGAAAATAGATATTTATCTGCATGAAACTGTTACATTATTACAACTTGAGACAGCTGCAAGGTTAAGATATTGTTTGCTGTATAGGATATGATAAAGTATGATACAATACAAGTGGAAATTCGTCTTAGACACAGTGCGTTTGTGCAAAGGAAAAGACATGAGGTTAAAAATAAAAGGCCTGGACGGATCAGAAACACGAAATAAAACAATAAATAAAACATATGGGTCAGCTTGTAGAAGAGCACCCAAACACTGGTATTGCTCATATTTAACAATCAGTCAGTTGCACATACCCAGACTATTGCAGACTGTTTCCTTCTTCTGTGATTAACAACATGACAAATGATCTCAGAGATGCTTTTATTCCAAACCGGCTCCCGTCGCTGCCAAGAGGAGTACAGAACGGATGATGGATTTTGCAGTCGGGTCAGAGTTACTCTACTGGACCTGCTATTGTGTTCGTCTATTGTGAGCTGCCTTTGATGCACAGCCGGGCCAAAGTGAATTACAACAGCCCGTGAAAGAGCGGAGCAGACTGTGATAAAAGCAAAGTGAAAGGCGGCCGTGAAAGCTGGAAAACCAACTACCTTTGGTGTCTGTGTCACTCCAGGATATATATGGCTTCCCTGTCACCGCTAACCTCGCACATTCAAGTGCCCCCCCCAAAAAAAAGGGGAGACAGAAGGGGGGCGGGTAGAGGGAGGGAGGTGCCAGGCCGGGACAGGGGTGCTGTGAAACCCCCCAAAATTTCTCCCGTCGGGTACAAAGATGTCATTGAGCCTTGTCTCTGCACCTGCTCGGGCCGTGGAGGAGATGGCAGAGGCTCTTCCTGTGTGTGTCGGGGGGTGGGGGGGGGGGGACAACAGTCCAAAACCGGCCCGAGAAGTAATAAAGGCGCAAACGGCTGCCACGCTGGTCCAGATAAGTCAACAAATGAGAGCCAGTGAAACTTTGTTCGTCCTGTGTGGGGCTTTTTGTGAAAGGTTGTGTAGGGAAAAAAAAGAGAGAGAGTGAGAGAGAGAGGGGTGAAGGAGGGGGGGTTTGAGGAGGACCACATAAAGAGGAGAGCCAGGAGGACGCGGTTTTGGAGATGGGAGGCGGGTTGGACCACCCTAAATGTAAGGGTTTCTCGGCTCCGATGCCCGTTCAGGTGGCGGCGGGTGAACCAGCAACCACCACCACCGCCGCCGCCGCCGCCTACCCCTCCGCCCCGTCCCGACCCTCATCCCTCCGTCCGCTCACAATGGGGAAACTGTTTGGTCGGGACAAGGGGTCTGCCTCCAAGGCCGCTGACAGAGACGGATTAGAATAACAATGGCCCCGTGTTAATGATGTTTGTGCCGTTAAAGACACAAAGTCGTTACTAAAAAAGCCATTAGACCTTGAAGTCACAGAGGAAGAAAAGGGGTTTTGTGGACGCCGATTACTCGCAGGGAATTCTAAACGCAACAATGATCCGCAAACACACACACACACACACACACACACACACACACACACACACAGACACCAGCAGCGGCTCAATGTCCCGTTTGTGTCCGGCTCTCGTTGGTTTTTAACGCCTTTTATAACCCGTGTTTTCATTTTAGTGTTACGAGATAGAGGCTTGTTTTCGTGAATTAGTTGCAGTTCCTCATCTTCACTCGGCTCATCATCCGGGTTGGAGCTGGCAGAAGCAGGGGACACAGCTCAGGGAGGAGAAAAAAAAAAAAAAAAAAAAAAAAAAAAAAAAGCACGCTTTGAAGACGACTGAGCTCGCAAGGCTCGGCGCAAAAGTGTTTTAAAGTTGGATGGCACATCAGAGACGAGCAGCTACAGCTTCTGCCTCTTGAAGGGATGCGCGCTCGGCACCCGGGCGACCAGAAACAGCATTCTCTTTTAACCCGACCAGAGTGAGACCAAAACCTTCACCGAGACGCTCTGAGGCCTAATTATCCTCTGGATCAGAAACAGAGGAGCCGGTTCGGAGCAGCAGAGGCGAGTCGGGATGCCTCCATGTGAAAATGATGGAATGTGACATGTCTGCAGCCATTACATTTACATTTAAATTATAGGCTTATGCTGTCATTTAGGGCAAATTACAGACAACAGGAGAATAAGTTTCAGGTCCTTCACTTCCTGTGACCTTGGAGTTTATGTGTGTGGCAGAAAACTGCGAGGAAAATCAATTTCGGTGGGAAAAGCACTCAAAGAAAATGATCATGTTTATATCGCTGGTTTCACACAAATATCCAATAGTGTGCACAGTATTGTAGGAATGTGTGCAATAATAGAATTAGGTTGTTTTCCTTACATGCAGCTGAAAGTTGCTGTAGGGGAACGAGGATCAAAGCCACAGATGCAACAAATAATCCTGTTTCGCTCAAGTATTCATTTAAAATAGACAGAAGCTGGTCGAAAAGTAAAAGTATGTCCAACACCGAGTCACACAGTGTTGTTAGCATCAGGATGATAATCAGAGGGCGAGTTCAAGGAGTAAATAAAATTGAAGAGTTCATTTGCAAAAACAGATATCTCCATTTGAATTTATTAAATCTTTTCAAACTTTTTTGAATTTTATTACAATTTACTTCATATTTATTTCTATTTTTTATATGTTTATTTAGCCTGGCATAATGTTTATTATCCTAAATCATGCTTTGTTTGTGTGTGTGTATATATGTGTGTGTGTACTCCAAGCAGTATCAGTGAAAAAGGTGTATTGATTTTAAGGATGGCTTTTATCTGTTTTTGCAAATGAACTCTTCAATTATCTATTTCTATAGAAAAAGGTATAATGTTGAAACTTCAGTCTTCACGTTCATGTTTTAGGTATTTGGCTCAAACTGAGATTAAATTACAAGCAGCACGAGCAAAACAAACAGGAAGAAGAAGTGGAAACCAGACAACAGATGCAATAAATGCTCACCAAAATAAATTTTTGCTGTTAATTAGCTTTCTGAAAACCAACAAATACGTGAAATGTCAGTGTTTTTGTACCAAAAATACGTTGCAAGCTAGCTAATGTAAGCTTGTTTGCTACTTTAGTCACGTTTGTTGGCTTTGTGAAGCTTCGTTGGCCACCATAACGACCTGGTTAAGATTAGGAAAAGGTCACGGTTAATGTTATGAAACGTTAGCAAACATACCCTGCTAACACCTAGATAACGTTAGCTTTGTAGCCACTTTAGCCACTTGTTTTCTTCAGATAGATAGATAGATACTTTATTCATCCCGCAGGAAATTCGCAGTTTTTCAGCAGTATCCACAGATTACAGATTAAATAAAAAAAAAAAGATTTAAAAAAAAAAAAAATAAAGAATAAGATCTGAGTACAACAGAATAAGATCTAAGTACAACCCAGTGTGCAAAAAGCAATGTGCAACAAAAAAAAAAACAGAAAAAAACCGTGTGCATGGGTGTATAAAATGTGCATAGAGGTAGGTCAATGTGCAAATTTAGAAGAAATATACAGTATACACATGATAAATAGCAGAAGCAATATAAACACTATAAACAAGGATTATAAAAAAAAATAGAGATATGAACAATTTAAACAGAAGTATTAACAATTTAAACAGCAGTGGAAAATAACCTAACCATTCATTAGCTTTGTTAGACACTGAAACTACCTGGTTAAATGTAGAAAAGTCTGGTTAATGTTGCAAAACGTTTGTTAACATTCACTAATAATAGCTAGTTAATTTTAGCTTGTTAGTTACTTTAGCCACTTTCAATTGCTTTGTTAGCTTCTTTAGCCAACAAAATTGGTTAACGTTTGAAAAAAGTCAACTTTAACGTTACGAAACATCAGCTAACATTCGCTGATAATAGCTGGCTAACCTTATCTTTGTAGCTACTTTGGCCACTTTCCCTTCCTTCATTAGGTTTGTTAGCCACTAAAACTAACTGATCAAATTTAGAAAAGGGTCATGCTTAATGTTACAAAATGTTTGTTAATATTCACTAATGATAGCTGCCTAATTTTAGGTAGTTAGCTACATTGGCCACTTTTGTTTGCTTTGTTAGTCAACAAAACAACTTGATTTAGTTTAGAAAAAAAGTCATGGCTAATGTAAGAGTTAATCTTGACAAGGAAATTAATATATATATTCAAGCTGACAAAGTGTTTAAGTTTTGTTTACTATTGCCACATTTAAATTACTAATTTGATGGTATGGCCTAATTAATTCAGTATCACTCATTGTGAGTATATTTAATTTTGTTGTATGTTCAGTTATACCAGTTTTATTGCTAAATGTTGTCCAGAGTAGTTACAACTTCCGGGGGAAGAGGTAGACAGGTAGAGAGAAGGCGAGAGGGAGGAGAGCAGGAGAGACTGTACCGTACTGCCGCCTGTTGCTTCATGTTGCTCACTAAAGTTATGAGAAGAGCTCAAGTGTTTGCTTGTTCATTCACACTCAACTTTCCATACACGACGCTTACACTAACATGAACATTCACTAATAATAGCTAGCTAATGTTATCTTGTCAGCTACTTCAGCCACTTTCATTTGCTTTGTAAAGCTACATTAGCTACTGTAACTACTTGATTTAGGTTAGGAAAAGGTTGTGGTTAATGTGACGAAACGTTAGCTCACATCTGCTTGTAATAGCTATCCAACAGTAACTTAAAACAAACACTGTTGTTGCTCGACACGTGACTGAAACCAGTTGACATTTTTGCAGAAATGTTAAGATGCCAACATTTTTTTTTTTTTTTTTTTTTTTTTTTTTGCTGGCGAGCAGGCTGGTATGCTTCAAATATTTATGTCCACATTCCAGGATCTCCAGTGTTACGCCAAACCAACATGTCAGGCAAATAATAATAGCAATAATGAGGAGCTGCAGCATCCGTCCAGGCGATGCATGGAGCAAAAACTGTGCAGTTCAAAAGGCTGGGGAGAGAAATAAGAGACAGGGAGCGGGGATAGGGTAGGGTAGGGTAGGGTAAGGGGGGTTTGTTACAGAATATATACAGAGAGAGAAAAAATGAGGATGCATACTTCTGAAAATGATGAAGTGTGACATGCGCTCAGCCCTCATCTAAATGCACATGCAGTCTCCCTCCCACGCGGGTTTGGAGAGGTGACCGGGGATAGAGGAACTGAGGAAATGCCTGTGGCCGAGCCTCTTATTTTTCCATGGCAGCGTTATAAACATATAGAGCAATAACATCTCCTGTACCCTCTCTGCCCACAGAGCTGCGGCCGGCCTCTCAAAAGCAGCACTATGTTATTACCGACTCACTAGTGCCTGCTATGAATGCTTTTCTGTGTGTGTGTGTGTGTGTGTGTATGTGCTGGTGTGCAGAAATGTGTGTGTGTGCGCGTGTGTGCTTATCTGTGGACGGTGCATCTGTGTGTGTGCATGCATGTGTGCGTTCGCTCTGAAGCACACGCGAGCCGGCGACATATAATGTGCGCAAATGTTTATTTCCAAAGGCTTCCTGTGTAAATTATCCAGGTTAGCCAAACACAGGTAAATTCACTGCGCCTGATGCGTGGGTGTAAATATGTCACAGAAATAGACCGGAGGTAAATGGCGCAGATTGTGTGCCTGCTGAATCGGCCCGACTGTCTGTCCAAACGAGAATAAATAGGGCTTTGCGTCCACGGGTTTTGCGGCGCGGCCTCCGCCTAGCCGATGCTGTTCATGCACTTGAGATGGGACAAGCGTATATGTGTGTGTATAGGAGCTTACTGTCCTGTGGAGAAAAAAAAAATCTCCATGCTCATCATTTAATATTTGCACAATATAGTGGATGTAGATTGGTGTTTTTTGTCCTATAAAGCCCTTAAGTTATCTGCTATCATTTCTCTAAACTTTGAATTATCAATCATATTGTATCAGTGGCTGTATTTACACTCACTGGCCACTTTATTAGGTCCACCTGCATCATCTAATCCAATGCAATCCAGATGTTATGACCTAAAGTTTCATTTTCTGATGCCTATAATGCTCAGGTTTTCTTTTTAATAGAGGTATTAATTCAATTCTGAGCTCATAGTTAGTGCTGCTGTTGTACTGGACTGCATTTTATTGAGAGGTGTTTCCAATATTCTGCCCCGCTTATTGTATATGAATGGGGAGGACAAAAAATTAGAAACACCCCTCAATATAATGTAGTACCTCTGCAAACTACAACCTCAATAATAAACATACAATTAAATTTACACATTGTACTTTCTCACTGGCTGCAAATTTATTGATTTATGCAGTCTGAATACATCCAGGTCCTATATGTTCCCAGGCCCTGTGACCCCTCAGTGTGAGTTTTTTCATGAATCTTTTTTATGCACCATTTCAGATATACTGAATAATGTGCTGTCAGATGATGCATTCTGCTAATACAACTGAGGTGTTGAAAAGTGGTCTTTTTATGCTGAGGGAACGCGGGGCTGGTTTCATTGAGTGAATATTTAGGAGCTGGGAACGTTCACGAGGGCCTTGGCATTAAAGGCTAGAGCCTCTCACTTGGAACTTAACTCCTCATGATGGAAAGGAAGAGATTTTCCATCTAACACACACTGAGCAGAAATCCCTTTCCTCCTGCCTTAATCTGGAAATGATTCTCCCTACCAGTCCCTTATTATGAAAGCTGGCGTCACAAAAAGTTACTTAGCGTCCCGTTTTATATTGTGTTGACAGCACAAACAGCCAAATACATGACAACCATCGTGTCAGGCCGGCAGAAATATCTAAAATGATGTTGTTTTGGTGAGATCTATGGGCCTGGGACAAAAAAACAACCTCTTTTAGTCTGTGTGTGCAGTCATATTCAGTCACTTTATGTCCCAACCATGTCAATGTGCCATTCCTCGGCTGTTTATTACGTGGTTTTGTCCTTTTTGTTGTTCATTTTTTACAAGGTTTAGCACCAAAGGAGGCGTTTAGGTAACACGCTCACTCACTGCCAGTTTTTCCTCATGAAAACTGGTATTACAAAGTCACTTATCATAGTATTTCATGTTGTGCTGACAGCAGAAACAGACAAATATATGGCTAACATCTTGAAATGTTAAATACACAACAAAGGAATCCAAAATAAGTCTGAGTTTTGAGCTGCAGACACAATGCAACATGTTACTTCCTGTTTTGGCCGGTGTGTGTAATCACATGCTGCCACTTTATACCCAAACAATGTCAGAATTACGTCCCTCAGCTGTTTATTATGTGTTTTTGTCTTCGTTGTGTGTTTGTAAAGGTTTAGTGCTGTCATATTTTGCACAGTTAGACACGACAAGCTTTAAATTGCGCTCTGTCAGGAAATGGTCACTACAGGTAACTTCTCTCACCATTTGGCACGCTGGCGCTGACAGCACCAAAAAAGAAAAGAAAAGAAAAGGAAAAAAAATGACATGGCTAACATCTTGTCAAAAATACACACACAAAAAAAAATGCCAGCTAAAATTGGGTGAATGTTTCAGTCGGGAGCCTGGATTTCCTGTTTTTGGGCCTCTCGGTGTGTGTAATCATATGCTGTCACTTCATGCCCGAGCAACGTCAACATGCCATCCTTTAACTATTTATTATGTGTCCCTGTCCCTGTTGTGCATTTTTTTTAAAGGTTTTAGCGCTGAAATATTTTGAGCAGTCGCTAAATCCTCCTGCTTCCGTGCGGAAATGCGAATTACGAAGTCACTTATCTGGCTGTTTTTCATGTCGCGTTGACAGGACAGAACAGCCAAAATGCACGGCCAACATCTCGACAGGCCGACAAAAATACATAATAAAGTAATCCAAAATTAGCGACGTGAGCTGGGGACAGTGTGCACCGTGCTGGCATGTTGCTTCCTGTGTTTTGGCCCCTGTGTGTGTAATCATCCCTCACTTTACATCCAAATAATGTCAAAATACCGTCCCTCAACCATTAATCATGTGTCCTCCTTGTGCACTGGTTTTACAAAGTATCCTGCAATTTTCGTTTGTTGTTGAACACCACACTGCAGTGCATGGTTATTGTCTCATCAGGCTAAAAAACAATGTAAAAAATAATGTTGGGGTGGGATCTTAATGTGTTAAGGAGTAAGCCTGTGCCCTTATTCCCTGCCCTGACTTCTCTGTGCACGATCATGCGCTCTTAATTGATATCCACACACTGCCAATCCCACTCTCCTGCTCTTTGCATGTATTTCTTTGAAGGTTTTGGTGCTGAGGTGCTTTGAACGAGCCTGCTTTTGTCTGCGTGTTGTTGAAGAAGCGTCGGCGCAGGCAGAGCAGAGGCTGTGTGTGAAGCTGCAGCCGAGCTCCCCATCGCATCCCACCTCCCGCTAGGCGCTCATAAATACTCCCAAGGCAACGTCCCATTAAGGTTTTAAGGCATGCTTGAGCTCTCTTTTCTTCCGACGTCATGTCACACACACACACACACACACACACACACACACACACACACACACACACACACACACACACACACACACACACAAACAAGCATTGAATTGAGAGGCCTGGATGTCTGTGTCAAGGTAATGAAGAGCAATATCTGACAGCCAGGTGAGGCGGGCTGACAGGATGTGAGTCATGCTGGGCACAGGCGAAGCCATCTAATGATTCGCCTGGTGTTGTTGGGCGCTAAATAATTTATGCCTTTATTCTTCATTTCCTTTGTATTTTCCTGCTAGAAAAGGAGCCGAAAATGAACTCGAATATGACAAAGAAAATTGCCATCAAATGACAACCGTGCACCCCGCCCAGGGCACTTACAGCTCTGACTCTGATCCTTTGTGTTTTATCGCTGATTAACTCCAACAACAAAGGCACACCCACAAAAAAATTAAAAAAAAATCTGAATTTATAATCTCAATCTCCCAAAAAAAAAAAGAAAGGGTTCTCTTTAAAAGTGGTTTGCTGATACGGGCTTCAAAGTGAGAGGGCAGTTCCCCTGCTTTCCCGCAGATCTCAGATTCACATACATACATTTGAGTTTGTGAAGCAGCTCTGGCGACGCGCGATGAGCCCGAGGATTATTGTCATAGCCAACCCCGATATTATAGAATTACAGTCAGACAGAGCGACTCCTGGGGCTGCGCGGACAATTACTCTGCGGCCTGGATCTCAGTGGAAAAGCTGCATTAGAGAAAACCTCAGTCTATCGGATCCTGAAAAAAAAAAGGAGGGGGAAGTGTTGGCAGATAATGTGTCAATACCAACCAAAATAATCACAGCGGCTCTCAGAGGGGGTCTGACTCTTGACTTATTAGAAAGTTCCTCTCCAAGAAGAAATGTTATACCGAGGGGGCTCTCGCAAGAAGCAGACAGGCCTCGGTCAAAGCCAAAGCAAGAGCGGTGGTCTGGGAGATTTGTGTTAACTCGTATTCTTTGTTTTACAGCCTCTATAAGGCAGCTTATATTGACTATTACTGCACGTACTGCAGGGGTTTTCACGCCGGAGTGAGCCTGGCTGTTATTAGAAAGCAATCCTCACCATATTTGACATCACAGAGTTTTACAAACACCTTCAATCTGCAGCCGTTTCCTTCATAAATAAACCACCGACGCATGCTTTTCTAATTAGATTTCTGCTGATGGACTAAACATCTACGAGGTTTGGTGATGGCTCCTGGGTTGGACTTTGTGTGTCCATGGTTTGGCTCTATTCTGTTGCCGTTTCCCACACTGCAGCGTCAGGAGGGAGAGCTGCGCTGAGCGGTGAGCTGCCTCCATCTGGTGGTGAAGATTAAATCCTACATGGTCGTCTCAAAAGGCTGCGGGAGCTTGCACACTGAGATACGTCAGCTCACACAGACGGCAGGGCAGCTCTGGGTGGCAGTGTGGCTCTACAAATGACGTTTGCATGAAACATCTGACCTGAGGACACACAGGAGGCATCTGCTGTACTCTGCAGAGCAAAGCAATGTGAGGAAACACACCTTTTACTTCACATTTTAGTTCTCAAGAACGCACTTATTGTAGCTGAAGGTGAAATTTTATACATTATTTGACTCAAAATGTGGCCATCATGATCATTTTCTTACAAAATCTCTATCATAGCAAGTTATTTAGTCTCATATTCAATCTTGTTTTTCTTCAAACAAGGTAAAAAAAAAAAAAAAAATCTGCAAATGGAAGTTTCCAATGTAGTTTCACTTGTTTCAGGAATTTTTCTGCGAGCAAGTATAAATATGGCTGTACAAACAAGGCAGAATAACACAGATGAGCCCACTTGGATCAAGAAAAGGACACTTGATTCAAGAAAATTCTGGAAATATGTTGATTAGCAGAGGAGACAAGTGGGGTTATCTCATCTCACTGTCAGATTTTTTCCACTTCTTTGAAGATAACCAAAATTTCAAGAGAGATTTCACGAGAGATATGAGACACAAACTACTTTTAAAGAGAATCCTTTTTTGGAGATAGTCTGAGTTTATAAATTCAGATTTTTCTTTTTTTTTTTTCTTTCTTCATTTTTTGTAGTGTAAATATACAGTCCTGATTTTTTTATCCTGCAAAGTTTGATATTTTGATGAAAAACCTCCTTTTGGGAACTTTCTTAACCAATTTTCCTCCAATGAAGGAAGATTACACACCTCACAGCTTTACAATACAACATTTATGTTTATTTGTCATGTCATATTTCATCTTTCACAGAGGAAAAAAATCATCTCGGCCCGATGAATCCTGTATCATGTCCACAAATCCAGAGGAGGGGTGACGGCGTGACACCGGGGCGCCACGGTGCATGACACACCTGAGCCTGACGGGCTGCGTTTACATGCACCAGCTAATTATTAGATGATGCACCAGACCAGCAGGTAACACTTTGCTCTAATTTACCTTTTATCAAACTACATCCGCTATAGGGTTGAAGCTGCTTTGCCACCTCTCCATTATCTTTGTTTTGATGTGGAGCCAGATGAGCAGCGGCACTTCTCATGGTGATTTGATGACTGTGTTGTTACTGAGGCGGTGATTCATACTGGGATTTACTGTATGCATGAAAATGGCCTGAAGAAAACACACTGACGGGGTGAAAAATCCATTCTGAGAGTGGAAAAGATCAGAGGAGACCGTTCATGTATACACTCACGCGTTGAATGACTGAGAACGTATAGTTTGTCATTAAAACATGAACTTTAAATATGGAATTAAGCCCCAGGCCTGGACACAATACAACACACATGAAGGAAAGGGCTTAAAGATTGCAGTAACAGTCGGCCAATGAGTGTCCATGTGGAGGAGAATAAAAGGGAAAACAAAGCAGTTTCATGCTGTTTTCATGTGAAATCCTGTAATAATGTAGACTTTGAATGTGCAGCCTTATTATTTATACATTTGTCAAATACATAATTCAAGTTCCTGTTTTATTCATTAAATTCTATACAAAGAAATGGGTGAAAATTTTGCAAAGCCAAAACTGAAGTTACAACAAAAAGTGGTTTAGTGCAAAATGAAAAGCCACTGTGCCACATTTTATATTTGCAATTTATATTTGCACCCGACATTAATATAAGTTACATCATTTGATATGAATTACAATGGTGTGTGCTATAATTGCTCGACTGGTGAAGATTCATATCAGCCTCAAAAGTCTGTTGTATGCATAAAAAGGTGGTGAACGTGTGTTTAATATGAATAAAGTTTTGTTTATACAAGTAAATTCACAGTCGGGGGAGGGGAAGGCGTTTGACCGCTTTGCAAACAGCACATACAAACAGACACACAAGAAAACAAAATTATCAAAAGCCACAACAAATCAGATTCTGGTTGTTCCCGAGCGCCGGCGAGAGACGAGGGTTCAGGTGTTTACTCCTGTCAACAGACGTCATATGACTAATCCTCCATAACACCCAAAACAAGACGCTGATGTAAATTATGATCCACTGAAAGGCTAGATTGATTTATTGAGCTTTTCAAAAGAGCTTTGCCCACACTTGGTGCCCAGATAGGCTGCAAGACACACAGATTTTTCCCCCCAGGCTTCATAAAAAAAAAAAAAAAAAAAGTGTTTCAGCCACACCGATTGTAATGGCCGACTTTAATTCCCTGGCCTTCGTGTGACTCGTGTTGTTTTTATTCTTTTTTTAATTGTACCTGGTCGTTTTTTGGACTGTTCAGATTGTTTACTGTTATGTTGTCTTTGTGTTTTGTGTTTAAGATTCTATAGAAATAAAAATGACTCGACTTAAATTTAAATTAAATTTCACTTTCTTCACCGTCACTTAACAAATCATATCTAATAATATCATCACTGGATAATAGAGATATAGACAGATATATTGACAACACATAGGGCCCCTGAAGTGTCCGGATTAAAATGCCTTTTGTGGTCCTCAATTTTATATTCATAATTACTTTTTACTTTTCTTTCACACTGTTCTGGTTTTTGAAACAGGGTGTAGCTGCAAGTCAAAATGTGATCCAGCTGCTTTTATCTGTGAGGAAAAAAAGGAAGAAAGAAACAAGTAAGAATAAATTGTGGAATAGTTTTTTTTTCCTGCGCATACTGAAACAAAACTGTTCTCCCGAGACAGATTTTGAAAGCTGGTTAAAGTGTCCTTAACGTCGTAATTAATTAGAAAACAGTTGTGAGAAGGTGAGTTTGATTTGTGGCCTGACAGAAACAGATTTTTGTCATATAGCTGGAATAATGGCAGTGTGTGTGTGTGTGGATGGGAGGAAAGTGGAGAGACGGGGGGCCCCAGAGTCCAATCCTGTGCACGGCACCCATATTTCTTAGCTGCATCCCTGGGCCAAAGAGCCAGAGGCAAGAAATGTCTTTCTCCCTGAAGTTTCAGGACTCAAAGAAAAGAATAATAAATATTAAAGTCGAGTAAAGTATAACAAAGTAAAATAAGAATATTTTACAAGTTATTATTGCTGCTTTTTGATGCTACTGTCACATCTGAGAGAGTATAATTTGCTGACTAAGGATAAGTGATGAGGCTCCTAGTCCCTCAGACAAAATCCTACCAAAATAAAGGTCCTTGGGCTAATGCGTGCCACTTTAGGAGACTTTGACAGCAAAACACTTGGGAGGCACCGGCCTGCCAAAAACTCCTCTGCTGAATGAGGTATAACATGACCACACCCCCTGTTACTCAGTGTGTGTCTATTGGCTGTTGCAAATTATCTGGCGTCTGGATGTGGCTGCTGTCAAGGGTTTATATTATTAAAACTCCTCCATCCTCCCTGACACTTGTTGCTGCTGCCTGTGTCCCACCAGGAGAGGCCAACTGAACCGCTCACAGCCTTTTTCCTTTGGGATTTCCCGCGGGGAGTGATGAACTCCATCGATCCTCAGTCCCACCACCACCACCATCACCACCACCACCACACCTCCCCTACCGTCGGCTCTCTCCCTCCCAAAGGCGCCCAGGAGGCCCCGGACATGGCCGCCGTGTACTGCGACAACCTGAGCAGCATGTACCACCAGCAGAGCCTGCAGGGCGCACAGAGACCCGCCGGCTACGGCCTCGGGGATTACGCATCGTCTCCAAACCCGTACCTGTGGCTCAACGGGCCGGGCGTCAACTCCTCCACATCCTACCTGCACGGTAACAACCCGGCGTCGTTCATCCCGCCCTCCTACGGCTCCCAGCGGCAGTTCATAACGAACTCACCTGGGTTCGGCGGGCCGGACCTGGGCTGGCTGTCCATCGCCAGCCAGGAGGAGCTGCTGAAGCTGGTCCGCCCGCCCTACTCCTACTCCGCGCTCATAGCCATGGCCATCCAGAATGCCCATGAGAAGAAGCTGACTCTGAGCCAGATCTACCAGTATGTGGCCGACAACTTCCCGTTTTATAAGAAGAGCAAGGCCGGCTGGCAGAACTCGATCCGGCACAACCTGTCGCTGAACGACTGCTTCAAGAAAGTGCCGAGGGACGAGGACGATCCAGGTAACGTGAACGCACCGGAAGAGAGATTTTTTTTATTCCAGTCACCATAAAGGGCATTTAGTCAAAGTTTACTCACTAAACTACATGACGCATTAATCAGTTATAATTAGATTTTCTTCGGCGCGACCTGAACTTTGTGGTGCGTAAAAATGAAAAATGAACATGGTGTCGGTGTTGGTGTTAGTCCTCAGAGTAAAACACCTCTCCATAGTTTTGAACAGCTGCTCCAGAGCCACATCAGCTGTGTTAGTGGACAAATAACTCTCCAGTCAAAGCTCACGGCTAAAGGATTGTCACTGGAAAAAAACAACATCTGGTAGTTGTTTAGTAATCCTATAATATATCCTGTTATAATATCAGAACATCCTGCTTCAGAGGGATCAAGAAATTAAGGAAAGTTCTCATAGCAATACATAGAAATTCCTACAGTGATATCAAATGAAATGGTTAAAATTCCATAAAGCTAGTACTAATCCATGTTACTAGAATATAATTACAATAGTATGGTGGAGGTTGTTAGGTAATGTGGAAAAGTAATGAAGAAAACAGTATATTATACTCAGAGCATGATGAGAATGTTTTTTTTTTTTTTACTCCAAACATGTAGTTAAGTCAAAAATAAAACACCTGTGAACTCAGAGAAGATGTTTCTTATTAGGCAAAAATCAGAAAAACTGCAGTAATCCAGTTGTAAGGGGGTATTTGATCAAAATTGGCTTTCAGGAAACAGAGAAAATGTTGGATGACTGGAACTTTGCTCATGTAGATAATGTAAGTAAAAGTTTGCTATGGCAGATGGCGGAAATTGTCTTCCTAACACTTTGTTTTGTGCATATTTTGGCCAAAAAAAAAAAAAAAAAGTTACTAAATGGGTTAAATTACATCAAACACTGAAGTTTTACTTGGAGGAATTAATCCAGTTAAAAATAGTTTGGACTGTTGCAGGCTAATATGTTTGGCTTGATGCCTTTAAACAGTTGATGGTATATTTAAGCAAATAAGTAGATTGTGAATAAATGTGAAATAAGCAGATTGCAGTACATTTCCGGTGATGTGCATCTCATTTCCAATCACAGGGAAGGGAAACTACTGGACGCTGGACCCCAACTGCGAGAAGATGTTTGACAACGGAAATTTCCGCAGGAAAAGGAAACGGAGGTCAGACCCGAGCAGCGGAGGACCGGCAGCAGCAGGAGCAGGGGCCACAAAGGTCGAGGATGGCAGACCGGCGATGGCGGCCCCCCTCAAGTCCTCAGACAGCCCGCAGCTGCTGGGGCCGTCGTCCCCGGAGATGGAGGCCATGAGCGAGAGCCACAAGAGCTCGTCGTCGTCGTCGCCGCCGGCCGGCCTGGCCTCGGCGGCGCCCTGTTTCAATAACTTTTACAGCAGCATGTCGACGCTGAGCTCGGGCCCCCCCGGCAGGCAGGGGTCCCTGGGACTGGTGAACGAGCTGTCGAACAGGAACATTACGGCCCTGAGCCCGTACCACGCCAACCACGGCGGGCAGGACACGGGGCCGTCAGAGCACGGCGACGGCCTGCATTTCAACCGTGGAGTGTACTACAACACGTTTGGCAGCGGACAGAGCGGACAGCTGAACAGCCACTTCTATAACAGTTTCAGTGTCAACAGTTTGATATACCCCAGGGAAGGGTCCGACCTATAGGGACTCAGTCCAGAGCACAAACACAGCAAGCGGGGATTTGTTTCCATGCAAATTCCTCCCAAACACACGCACATGTTTGCATTTCAGCAGCGGGGTCAGAGTGCAGGCCTCTGCGTCACAAACACATCACGCCCGTCACTGACCTCCGTAATCAGATCTGCAGCCTCACCGGGGCCAAACACTCACACGCTGTTTGAGGTGCGCTTGATTTAACTTGACAGACACGCTGACGGTCTCAATAGCGGAAATGACACATGCAAAATCAAACATATTGATCACTACATGTTTTTTTTGTGTTGATTTCAAAAGGTCAATGGTAAAAACTACACTTGCAAAGTAAAACAAGCATTGAACACTTCTGCCTCTTTTATATATATTCAAGCATCTTTTTTTTTTTTTTTTTTTTTTTTTGTCAGTTTCAGCATATTTGGAGCCCAAAACAACACTACCATATATTTGTTTTTGTTTTTTTGTTTTTTTCCAATTTGAGAAAATCTAGCCCAAATACATATTTCTATTTCAATGGCCAATTTTTTTTGTTTGTTTGTTTTTGTTGTTGATTACATTTTAACCTTGTTGAAACTGGTAATCATTCATTATCATCACTAAACCGCCAAAGTTGCCTTTGTAAGACCGCCATTACCTCAAAGAACAATCACAAGTTGAAAGTGCCCTGTTATCGAGGGCGCGTATCCAAACAGTCTCCAAATGCAGTAAATATTTACAGTTTATAAAATATAAATATGATACCTGACGGGGCTTGCCTTGTTTTTGTATTCTCTATTGGAACATGTTGACTGAAACCACAGCACTGAGGCTTGTGCATGTAAATACATTTGGACAGTCTAAATGTGTATTTTTGTAAATTATAAAGATAGTTTGTAACTATTTATGCTATTTATGCTAATAGGCATTTTTGTTTTTTGTTTTTTTTTTACTACTGGTGTCTGAACATAGTTTGATTAAAGCGGAAGTGAATGATATTAGATCACAAAATGCGCCGGAAACAGTATCACTGAAAAAAACAGATAAATATAAATATGTATCTGAAAATATACTATATCATGGATTCTCTCAGGATTCAATGTGACAATCATTGAATGGCTTTTTGTATCTATTATTGTCTTTTTTTTTTTTTTTTTATTCTTTATACATACAGCATACAGCCAGTTTCAACTGTGATTTATTAATAAACATCATGTGGTCTCTATTGTATTGTGATGCCTCATTTTCAGACACAGCAGGGCTTTGATTTGATTGCATGGACATAAATGTACTTTAATCTCATGTTTGGGTACAATTTATCTGTTGCATATATTCCAAATCTCTTGCCAATTTGCTGTAAAAAAAAAAAAAAAAAAAATACTGGAGAAAATGCCAACGTTCATATTAAGACATTATCCAAATGGAAAAATCTCATTTTATTTCTGCAAAAGACCAAAGACGCAGCAGCGATTTCACAGCTGTTCCACACAACCTTTCATTTAAGAGATTTTTGCATAATTTTTTTGCACTCAGAAATACAGCAGATTGTTAGTGTTTTCAGCTGTTACACACATTTTCACTCACAAGGTTAATTTTGTTGACACAGATTTCCGTCTCTGTCAGTTTTCATCAGCTCTCTAATTGCTCTATGGTTTGGCCACAGTTCGGCGCAGCTGCAGAGCTTGGCCGTGTCTTCTGACTCGCACGGTATCGATGGTATAGATAATTCTTCAATTTGTGTTTTGTGTTTTCACCTCGGCCTCTAGTCTCACGCTGCTTCTCTTGAAGTTCACATCTAAAACTGCGTGAGTCACCCCGTCCTGTCCTCTATCCTGTTAAATCAGCTGTTGTTGTGGTCACGATTGGTGTTCAACAAGTTGCCTTGATATTGTGCCCGGAAGAGCTTTTTTTTTTTTTTTTTGCTGAACAGTTTTTATTTTAAACACAATGGCTCATTTTGTTTTCTATTTCTGGGAACATTGCCCGTCTGTGTTGCCCGACCCCAAAAATAGCATCTTACTTTCCTAATCAGAGAAGAAAATAGAAAAAGCTGAGAAATCACAACAATAAGCAGAAGGAATGTTGGCTGTAACTTATTTTAAAGTGATTTCTATATTTTCAGATGTATTTTTTTTACCTAGAATATGCATATTATCACGATATTGATAAGGATGTTTTGTGCAACACTGGAAAGATTTATAATTTGATTTTTAAAAGTTTCTAATTTGTAAAAGAAACGTGTCCCCTGACTTCCAAACACAAATGATCACATCCTCAAAAAATAATAATAAAAAAAAAAAGATTATTTTGTAAGAGAAGAATGAAATTAAATCATATTCAGTGCTAATTTTACATGAGCAGTTTTATTCCAAACTGAATCCGCCGGTGCGTATCTGAGTTTGGATTAAAGCGGCGTTCGCTTGTGTCACACGTGACGTTCTCCGACGTTCTCCGACGTTTCCTCCACGGCCAGGGGACACGCTTTCGAAGGCATTTTGGTAAAAATCAGAGGAGAGAGGGAGAGTTCAAGTTTGGAGGAGAGCCAAGTTCCCTGCAAAGACACCGCAGATGATAGACATCTTGATTCAGAAAACAGAGAAACAATAGCGCCATTGTGCTCAGTCCTTCAAGCCAATCCCCATGTATCAATTAGGGACTATCTGCAGAGAGGTGAAGATATCCCCCCTAGACTGACGGGCTTTAAACATTTCTTTTGTCTCCATTCTTCAGCAGTGTTTGCCCCAAATCGAGAAGAGGCCACACTGCATTGTTCCCGGTAGGCAACAACGCGTCGAGAAATTTCCTTGGCAAATATTTACCACCCATGGCGCGGATTAAGGACGGCAATTTGAGAATTTATTTATTTTTTCATTGTTTATAATTCACACCATTCATGTGTTGGAGGCACTTAGCTTTATACCATGAAATTGATCTCATAGTACGTTCCCATCATCACGGATAATGCGGATAAATCATGTCTTTCTGCCGTCGTGATCCTGTGAATCAAAAAAAAAGTATAATTATGGCAATTATCGGACTGTGATTGGAAAAATGTGCTACCTTTATAAAGTACCAATGAGTTTTAGGACTTGTAGCACTTTAATGCAATAAAAGATATTTATTTAATAAGTGAGGAGACGCAGGATCTTATTTTTAAACAGGCATAAGGATGATATGATCAATCGCTGAATCCCGCCTCAGTGTCTCTTCACCTCATATGGCCTTTAGTTAATTAAGTATACATTGACCTACTAATTAAGGCCGATGAAGTTTGCTGTTCATAAACTCACACCGGCTGCAAACCTGAGCCATTTAACGCTCTGTTGCTCTGAAATGTGTGGCGCCTCAGCTGTCTGGTCCCCAGGCTGATCTTTGCTATATTGCTTTTTAATCTTACGACCGCAAAACTCACACACAACCGAATGACTCGATTGTGGCCGTGGATGTCAGAATAGGTTGGACGTGTTTTGTGGGCACCGTCCGTGGTTACAAAACTTTTCCACTCTGGCAGACTGCACCAGTGTGTCCGTTTCATGCACTGTCCGGTGAATAAGGACCCCCGCTTGCCAAGTGTGAACTTCTCAATTAGGAGGCTGACCCAGGCTCTGTTGGATCACCTTCGTTTTTGCCTGGAACATTGGCCGCTCCGGTCTAATTTGGCACCCACATGGCTTTATGGGATGACATTTGAAAAGCACCATTGTTGGTCCGGCTGGGAAGCAGGTTGAACACGGGACCGTGGGTGCTATTTAGACGGGTGCATGTATAGGTTTGTGTCCTCAAAGGACCCCACCAGACCCCGGACCCAAATTGTTCCTCTGATACAGAAAGCAACTGTTCGGTCTTCTCAGCACATCTCACGTGAAGGGCTGGGCATCAGCTTCATCCAGGAGCTCTGCCGGAGCCGTCTCCCGTGTTAAATGAGGACAGCTGAGTGATGTTTTGTCAGGCTGTCCAGCTCATTTGAGGACATGGGCTTCAGCTTTAGGGTCAAGTCAGGAGATGGTTTTCCGCAGCATTTCAAGATTTCCTAACGTCTGATTTGTTTTAGTTTTTTGCTTTTTCAGTTTAAAGACCTACAGCCACTTTACAAAGAACCAACTGAACAAATGCTCAATAGTTCATATGCAAACAGCAACACCACATTTAACCCTAACCCTAACCCCGAAGTACCTGACAGATGTTGTGAAGCAAAATGTGAGGAAAAGTCAGACATTGGTTGCCTTAAATGGCAGCTGGAGGTGACTGTAAGAAACCCAATGAACCTAAATGCATAGAAATCAATTAACAATGAACATGGCGTCAGGAAACTGCACATACACTCGTGCTTACCAGCTGGGCCGCTCTGTAACGTTTTATATCACAGGAAACTAAATGGACCGAGCGCTCCCTCGTTACGGTTTAGGAGGCGGTTTGGATTTTGCTCTGAATATTAATCCAGCCGCTCCACCCCAAGTTTGCATTATCGGCTGATAAAATGAATGCATTTTTTTAATTTGCTTTGTGCCACTTTAAATCAATCTGACTGCAGCTCTTTAACTGAGAGATAAACTGAAAAAGGTAATGCCATATATTCTCGCCATGCAAATCTTTGCAATATGTTAAAGAAGAGGCTGATTTGGTTTGATCAGAGGGAAAGTCGAATCAGAGGAACAACGATTTGTCAGAGAGGAGGGAGCAAAACTTCAGTAATAACTGCAATAAGATGCTGAGAAGTTTATTCTCCACCCAAACAAGCTTCATTATTTTAGTTTTTGCAGATCCTACGTCACGCAGAAGGTGTGAAACGCAGTTCCTCTGGATAGGAGCATCAACTAAATGCCGTCAATGTAAAATGTAAACGTAAGAAGCGCCCCCAAAAGAGTGTTTTTAAGCTCCAGTTACTGGTCACATCCGGCCTCCGCCTTCCTGTCAGGGCAGGGGATTGAACCAGCGACCTCTCAGCTACGAGCAGGCCTGCAGAAGCCCAAGGCCGAGCTGTCACCCCCCGCGCAGAGTAATCCAGACTAATCCAAAGGTTTCATTGTGCGAGGGGAAATCCAGAAGGCGGTTTGGACTGTGCAGGATGTGCTGGGCTGGGTGTTTCATTCATTCTCCGGTCCTCCGACTTTAATTCTGCCACCAGACAAGACCTCACTTGCTTCGGAAACGGGATTTCACAGCACACACACTCTCATGAAAAACCCCAGAGAAACTAAGATGCAAATCAGAGTCAAACATCTTTCTTTCATCAGGTATACTCTGCATAACTTACATTTCAGGTTAACTTACTGTATTTCCCCTGAATTAGCTTGTCATCTTTGATTTTTTTTTTTTTTTTTTTTTTTTGTGGTGTTTGTTTTGAGGTAGGATTTATGGGACCCTTGCATGTTCTCTCCTCCTCATCTTTCTATGTGTTTTTTTTTATCACCGATAATTTTTTTGTCTAGCACTGTGTGAACAAACTCAATCCCAAAATTAACCAGTAAAAAATGAAAAAAAAAAAAAGCTCCGTTCAGGCTCATAATAACACAAGAAAAATATATTGAGGTGGCATGGGGTGGAAAATGTTTATATATTGATCTGTTAAATCAAACCACGATATTTGAGTTACAGTGTTTTGTGAACAGGTCATGTGTCTGTCACCTTCAGTTTACCCAGTAATGGTTTTGCCTGCATGCCACTGTGACATGTTCTCTTCAAATGGTTTGAAACAAAAGAAGAAAGTGGAAGACGTGTCAGAATAGGACGGGGGTTTAGTGATGGGATGGGGCAGGGGGTTGGAGGTGTGTAGGAAAACATCTTGATGGGTTGGGTTGGGTCCGGGAAGGAGGCTGGGGGTTGTGGTGGTGGTGGTGGTCGGGGGGGGGGGGGGGGGGGGGGGGTTCGGGGGGTCCAGAGTATGATTTGATCCTGGAAGGCTCAATTAAGTGGTTCGTTTACTCCTCGTGTGGAGCCGGTGAATTGGAGCCAGGTCAGCTCCGGGTTGAGGTGTTGTTCATTATTTTTCCGCCTGTCGGATCCCATGAGCGGGCGCTGCAGACGGTGGCTGCTCGGCGGCCGAGGAGCAAAGGGCCTGCCGGTGGGGTACGTCAAACACACTCAAAGCCTCTCCCCTTGCCTGGGGGATTATGATCAACAAAGCATGTCCCACACCTGCACCGGCCAGCACAATGGAAACTCCGCGGGCCAATGGAGACACAGGGAGAGACCAGTTATTAAAGGCCCCCACCAATGAAATGGATTACATTAACCCCTTCTGTTGTCCTTCCTACCGGAGCATAAACACTGAACTGACAGACTGCACTTCCCATTGAGAAAAAACGTTCGTTTTGCAATGGCATCCCAGGAGATTCACCGATGGGAACGTGTCAGAACGGTCTGACTTCAGTTGTTGTAAAGTTTTCTGCAACCGGTATTACTTACGGTGCAAAAATACTCAACCAGCAATATGCACGTCGATGCAGCTGATACAGTTTATGCCGACGTTTTGGCATTAACCGGGCTCGGTGTTGATGCCAAGGCTGAGGCGGGGCACTGCACTGAGAATTTCACTTAATGTAACCAAAGTAATTAAGATAATCCCTAAAATAAACTTCCTTAGAAAAGCATCGAGACTGCACCTCCTGAATGTCAGAGTCAGGCTGAGTCATCGTGACTGCTCATGTGGAATATGAATCATATCCCAAACTACGTGATTTAATTAACTATGTCATTTCTTACTTCACTGTTTGCGAGGCCAACTACTGTGGTAGCCATGGAGCGAGTGAGCAATGTTTACTGTTTTCTTCCTGTTTTTAGCCCAAAGGCCAAGCAGGCGGCTGTTTTCTTTATCTGTCTTTCTTTCTTTCAACTGTCACAAAAAAGACGCCGAAACGCTAAATATTTTAAGGTCCATCAACTGTAAAACAAATCAAGCTATTTTTACTCAAAATGACACCCAACCAGTGTCCAAATAATCCGTAGACTCTCAATATATGTGCAATCACTATGAAAATAAATGATGAAAACTGGATCACCACACCGAATTTTACCTGCAGAACTAAAATTACGGCAAAATCTCAAGCTTTTAAAAAATGTTAGACGAGTACGGCATGATTGTGCATGACTGAGTTACTTCCTAGCTGTCCTTACAAATTGGTGTCCTTTGTTTTAGGGGGTGAAATCCATAATGTGACAATAATACAGCTGTGTATGCTGGCAGGCCTACCTAAAGGACAGTTTAAAGGCATTATTTAGACCCAACACATTTCAGTTTATCCATGCATTTATTTTTTCCTCATTCCTTTTTTGCTCCTCTCCCTTGTGTTACCTGGAATATTGGCGATTTAGTTATTTAATCTTACTCCGCTGCATAAAAGCATCAATTCAACTTATTCTGCGGTGAGCCACACAGCTGTAGGCCCGATGATGAAAAGGGCATTATCCTGTGATATTTTTCCCAGTCCTGATGCTCAAGAAGGATCAACAAGTAAGTCGCATTGTTTACCCATAACTAGTCATTGGTAATGTAGCCTATGAGTGTGTTTGGGGTTTGTTTTGGACGAGCTTTGCAACAACAGAGCGGGAGGACGCTCGAATATTTTCACAGAGGGAGGGTGTCAGTCCCCAGGGAACCCGTCATGGGCGAATTAGACCGAAGCTCTGTGGAATGCACATCGCTGCCCTCGTCTTCACCCTCCCCAATACTCCCACCACCACCTCACACCACAGACCCAACCCCCCACACACCCACCCCCACCTCCCTCCTCCTCCTCCTCCTCTCTTTTTGTGCTTTAATTGGGCCCGCTCTCCTGGCACTCCTCCAGATCACACTGTCACTTTATACTGCGTAATAAGCTATTAGCCCCGGCCGGAGCGGGGTCCGCTGTCGCCCCGCGCTAATCGACATGGACGTGGTCATTGTGTGGGACTGGGACTCAGGAAAGCACAGTCCGGCTATTGTTATTGCCCGGACCTCGGACCCCTGGACCCCCACGTACCAGCTGGAGAAGAGGGAGGGGGGGGGGCAGCGGTGGCGGTGGCGGTGGATGCGGGTTCAGGGTCAGGGTGGGCAGTCGGATGGAGAGATCAAGGAGAGGTGAACTCGCTCTCACCGCCCCCCTAGGAAACAACAAAACAAACTGTAACACCTTTGGTTCGGCCATCTTGCTTTGCCAAAAATATGACTTTCTGCCTCCGACCAAAACAATAGAGCACCTGTTAGGAAATCGTCCCTTCTGCTGCAACCAGTAATGATAAAATCAATGATTCTACATACCTCACCATTGTAACTGGGTGCGTTTCCCACACTGCATGATCTTGAAAGCTTCGTGGCTGTTTGAAACATTTTTAAAGTTGCAATAGGTAAAATGTGCACGTAAAAATCAGCCTAATTCATCATGAGGGGAGCACGCCGATGCCATGAGGACGTCAGCAGATTTCTGGATTCTGAAATTCAACAAGTATAACCTTCATACCACGGCCACTGTGAGGATGTGGGTCTGTGTGGCTGGTGGCTGTTAAAACCATCAGGACACCTCACATGGACGAAAGCAAGAAGACTAAAAAAAAACACACTGACCTGTCCAGTGACAGCAAATGACTCACTAACGAGACTCTATGCCATCATAAAATAAAAACTAAGGAGAATGCTAGATAGGAATTGCCAGAGTTTTCCTATTTTAGTTGTGTTGTCCCTTACCAAAAAGGAGTATACTCAAGTATACTTATAAGTATACTGTTTATGAACTAAGTATACTTTCTGTGAACTAATACTTAGGTAAGTATACTTTTCAGATAACTCTCCACTGAGCTATTTGACTCAAGTAAGGCTATGTCAACTCAGTGGCCAAGTGGTAGAGTGTCCGCCCTGTGACTGGGAGGTTGGGGGTTCAATCCCCAGCTGGGTCATACCAAAGACTCTAAAAATGCTGCCCGTTACCTCCCTGCTTGGCACTCGGTATTTGGGGTTGGATTTGGCGGGTTAGATTACAAAATAATTCCCGAGCATGACACCGCTGCTGCCCACGACTCCCTCAGGGGATGGGTCAAACGCGGAGAACAAATCTTGCATCCTTATGCAATATGAAAACAGTTTAATTCAAGTATAAGTAAAGTATATTTCAAGTACATTGAGTATACGAATGGTTTACTTTAAGTAAAAGAGTAGTACAACTCAAGTACAGGAAATAGTATAATTTAAGTATACTTATATATAAGTAAAGTAACCTTGAAGTTTACTCGAGTATACTCAAAAATGGGCCAAATCAGGGTACTTTTAGTATAAGTATACTTTGTAAGTATACTAACTAGTACATATGTAAGTACACTACTAGTACATAAATACAAGTATACTTGGTAAGGAAAGTATACTTGATAAAGTATACTCAAACTCCACTTAAGTATACTTGGAAAGGTAAACTAGAAGTTTACTTCTTTTTGGTAAGGGGTCCTTTTTTTTGTGACAACACATGCGGGTATTTAGGCAAACTTAATTAACTTAATAATAATAAACTTAATTCTGACTTGGACTTCCAACCTAGCTCGCATTCCTTTGCACTTTTCCATGTGGGAAGTCGGATTTATCCCAGGTCTGAGTCAAGTGGAAAGCTCCATTAGTTGGGACCATGCAAAAAAAAAAAAAAATGTTGGCAGAAAATTGCAATTTTAAAAGCAAATGCAAATTGGCGATGGTGTACGCACTATAATGGATGACAAGGTGTCTCAGTGGGGGAAATTAGTAGACTTAACACCAAGTCTGTTAAAGTGACTCAGATTCTTACCTATATAGTGGTATTTAATGCTCCATAATACATAAACGTCTGGTCCATTAACTCCTTCCCTGTCGTAAGAACGAGAACTTCATCGGGAGTGTGCTGCTCCAAAATGAATGAAGTAGATACAGACCGGAAAAAAAAATACACTTTTAAGAGGCAATACAAAGCTGAGGAATTGTTTTGAAGGATGCACGACAACTCATTCCTGCAAAAGGGGAAGGAGTTAATGGACCAGACCTGTATCACACTCGCATGGAGGAGCAAATAGCTTCCCACTAAACAGGGTTAGAGCGCAATCAGGACACCTCATCGTGCCTTAGCACTCACATCACACCCATAAAAAAACACATGTAATACGCATTTGATTGTCACATCCTTTGAATCAAATAGATTTCACAAAAAAAAAAGTCTGAATTAAGTAAAAGCCCAAACCACCATTAAGCCACAGGCGTGAACGACAGCATTTCAGCATAAGGCACCACGCTGTAATCACATATTGGCACCTTCGTACGGCAGGCGGTGATTATTTCTGCTGCAGATCTTTTGACTGAGGCTTATTGGGTGAGATCTCGCACAGCCCCGTGCTGCGTGATGGGACTGAGGAGGGAACCGTCCTAAAACCACCGCACCGTCTCCCTGAGCAAGTCCCGACACCTCCGGGCTCTAAATCACGGGGTTAGGTGAGGCCTCGCCGCTGCAGTCTGTCTGAGGCAGGGAGGAACACAGCGCCATATTTCATGTTGGGGATGTACAGACTTCACGCCCATCGCTGCATGTCAATCTCCCAGCAGCCCCCGAAAGGCGTTTCTGTACTTGTATTGCTTCGGGATTGATATACAGACGTAGTAAATTGTCTATAAGGACGTCACTGTTGATAGCCACGGCGCTTAATTACCTTTCTGGAAACCCAAATACTGGAGTTCTTTCCATGGTTTTGTCTTTCGGGATATCAAAGGGTTGTTTTTTTTTTTTTGTCCTGATGTAGGGCCCATGCGTCAAAGTGTGTGTGTGTGTGAGTTAGTGTGTGCAAATGCGTGTGTGTTTGCGTGTGAGTTTTCCTTGCAGCTTCTCTGTGACAGGAATGCTAGAGGGGAGCTGGAGGGCAGGCTGGGACAGAGCCGGTGAACAGGTGCATGGAGGGGGTTGGTGTGGGGTGGGGGTGGAGGGGTGGGGTGGGGGGTTACCGGGGAGGAGTCACTGTGGTTCAGGATGAGAGATTTGGGTGGGTGGAGGGGGGGTGGAGAGGGGGTTACCTCCTCGAGTCCTGTTTGAAATAGCACTTACTCTCTTGAAGTCATCTTGAGGGCCGCGCAAGATGAAAAACTGTCATGCAAATCGACACTTTTCTATTTCTGTACTTTCGCTTCATCTCATAAAAGCAGAAGAGTCTGTTTCTGTCCATCTGTCAGGCACATTTTATGCAAACTTGAAAAAAAAGTCACAGACGCTAAAATGTGAGCACGTTTTCCGTGGCCGGGCTGGAGCTGGAGAGGATAAATTGGCTTCCTGTACATCAGAGACGACAGAGAGAAGCAGACAGAGTTATTGGATATTAATTAGCAGTTGTCAGTGAACGTTGGCCAAGATTCAAACGTTCATCCAAAGACAAAAATGAAGAAATGCCCTCGGTCAGAACATTATTTAAAGTGTTGTGCAATGGAACTGAACTGCTGATCGTGCAAAAACTGCAGTATCATTCATTCAACACATGCGCTTCCATCACTATTTATCTCATAATTTCTTTATTGCAAAAAAAAAAAAATTTAAAAAAAAAATACAGATGCTAAATGGAAAATTATTATCAGTTTGAATTAAAGCAGACTGGATTTATATTGAATGGAATGCAGCCCCAGTTGGAGCAGATGGCATGATGTGCACATGATGATCTATCTATCTATCTATCTATCTATCTATCATCTCTTGTCCTGCACCCACTCTGCCTGTAATCCTGCCCCCTGTGAGCTCAGGGTCCCGGGCTCAAGTTCATCCAGAGGGCGGAATCAGCCTCCATGGCAAAGTGAGGGGGTGGGTGGGGTGTGTGTGTGTGTGTGTGTGTGTGTGTGTGTGTGTGTGTGTGTGTGTGCTCTGGGGCAGTGGGGGTTTGGGAAGGGGCTGTGAGAGTGGGAGTGCGCATCATTACTGACAGCTCTACTCTCACTGTGTGTGTGTGTGTGTGTGTGTGTGTGTGTGTGTGCTGGTTGGGGGCTGAGGTTCCTCCTCATTGGTCCTGAGGTTCCTCTCAGGGTTCACTGCCCTGGACTGGTCAAACTGGTGGTCAAGTCCTGGTTATGATGGCTGAAGAAGAAGAAGAAGAAGAAGAAGAAGAAGAAGAAGAAAAAGGGAAGAGAGTCATTGAAATCAAATGAGTGTTGAATGAAATAAATCAGCATGTGGGTGGGCTTGTTGTAAGAAAAGACCAACAGGCCATTAACTGAAATGGGTAAAATTTATAAATTATAACTACGATCTCTGTTCATGAAGTTTAAAAGCTCATCAGGCTGTGGTGTGTGCAGAAAGTGGGTCAAGGGAAAAGTCATTTACAAATGCAAAAACTTAACGGGGCAAGGCTATTTCACAACTGAATTGTTTTCCTTTAGCTACGTCACGGTTCCAGATAAAGTTCCCAGAACCCAACAGCAGCCCAGCTCAGGAGCTGACGCTGAAGCCGGGTTTTAGCAGGGTAAAAATGTAGTTCGCTGTCATTGTTACATACATGAGCGGACTAATCTGCCTAATCTTCGCAGGTCTTTAGACGGCAGTGGAAACGCAGACAACAACGGGCTGAAGGGACCTTTTCTAGATCCGTGAAAAGTAGTTCCTGAGACCCGTGTACCCGGGTGATCTGAGCGGAAAACAGCCTGAAAACCCGAGGCCCTGAAGCCTTTAGGAGTGGGTAGCAGTGCCGTCAGTCTTGACTGGTCAAGCATTGACTTCTGTAAATATGAGCTGTCGTTAATAAAAAAAGGGCTGCAGCACGAAGCAGCCAGAGCCAAACAACTGACTGCAAAAAAAACAAATGACAAAACAGTGACAAACCAAGAGGTGCATGCTCTTATCAGTGTTTTTGGAGAAGAAAGTGTTCAGCTGGAGCTCGACTCGGCTGTTAGAAGTGAGAGAGTGTGTTTTAAAAAATTGACAGGGTGTGGGAGAGGTCTTTTTATGATGCACTTCACACCTTTCACAGTGGGCTCTCCGTCCAGTGGAAACAGAAAGGAAAGGCAGGCCCAGAACTCCACGGGTCCTGGGAAGATTACAGAAAGCTCTACTTTAAAACTGAGATTAATTGTATTTTGCTCACATCTCTCAGATCACAAAATAAAATATAATATATAAACATATGAATAATATAAATATATAAACGAAACAGCTGAAGAGGTTTTGCAGCCTGTCATTTTGAGATTTCACGCCGTCAGTGGAGGTGAATTCCCCCCCTGAGGGTCTTTTTCAGTAAAGGTCACTGAGGTCAGTGACAAAGCTGTGATGCTGATAGTGTGTCTGTGTATCTCAATACGTCTCATTTACATGTTGCCTGTAATTAAATCAGCTCATACTGACACTGCAGAGTAGAATAAGTGAGACACAACGATCTGGGTTTAAACTTCAATCCAAAATCTGCTCAGAGATGGTCGGACAAAGCCAGAGAATCTCAAGCATCTCCAGCGCTTTTCTCCCCCTCTCTCTCTCTCTGAGACTGTATATCGTCCAGGTTTTCATTGAGCTGTGGGAGCAGGCTCAGATTTTTGCTCGTGGGCACCTCGGCAGAGACGAACACAAAAATCTAAAACTGTTGCAGAGATAAAATGTGTGACCCTCAGATTATCTAAGCACCGAGGCACTTTGCTGCAGAATGAGGGAGCGACTGAGACAGAGAAAATGAATGTGTGTGTGTGTGTGTGTGTGTGTATGTGAAAGCTATGAGAACGAGAGAGGACTACCAAAAGAGACAAAGACAGAGAGAGAGAGAGAGAGAGAGTTACAGCAAAAGAGTAAAGAGAGAGCAGGAGCAGGAAGGGGAGTGGCTGCTGCAGCAAGTGTGTGTGTGTGTGTGTGTGTGTGTGTTGTTTACAGTTTACACAGCAGCACACTGGCAGAGCATCAAAACCATGTTACTTTGTGTTGTTAGGTAAACACAACCCCCAACCCCGACAGGGCCAGAACAAACAGTAAAGCCCCAGGAGTCGCCCATCATCCATGATACCCCGATGCTCCCGACCTGCAGAGGGAGAGATTTACTCTGAAAATGAACCGTTGCGATGAAAAAAAAAAAAAAAAAAAACGACACCAATATGAAAATGTGGCCGTTTTGAAAGCATCGTAAATAACCTACAGATAATGAATGATCCTGCTAAAGTGGATATTCAGGTCTTTGTAAATGAACGCCTCAGTCATTGCTTGCAGCCTGCAGTTCAACTGCTTCCCTTTTACAGACATTTAATCTCATCTGGGATGGATCAAGGTAAGTGCAGCAAGAGAATAAACTGCAGTTCATGGAGGAAGCATCCATCAGTTAGTGGGATTTGCACAGGTTTTTCTTACCTGGGCCTACCTGATAAAAAAAAAAAAAAAATTGGGTGACACCTTTTAGATTAGCAGAGGTCCCAGATAGTACGATCCCAGACTGAAATGTGCTTTTTCTGATGGTCCACCTCATATTATGTAGATTATACATATATATTATATAGATTGAAGTTGTATCATTGCATTTTACCCAAATTAGCAGGTGAGCTCTAATTACTTGGGACTTTTGCAGGGTCCAGAGCTCTGGTGGTCTGCTTTGCATTTCTGAGCCTATTTTGTTGTTTGATTGTGTGTTTTTTTTTTTATTATTATTATTCCTGTGGCTTAACTGGGCAAACATGCAGCACCTACAGCAGCTATATTGGCATTTGACAGCAGAAAAGCTTTCATGAATTTAAAGCATCAGTGGAAAAATGTCAGGTTTTAGTGTCACCTCCAACGTGGCTGGCTTGCTGGTTGTATTTATACGCCTGCACGCCCACCTTTGATTGACGGCAGCAACAGCCACCTTCCTCTGGGTGGTTGTTGCAAGGCGTCCTGGGAAACATAGCAAATCGCTGACTTGAAGCAGCAGCGGTAGGTGAGGCAGACCGAGGGAAACCGAGTACACCGAACACCGAAAAAGTAACTTCAGCTCCTGGGGATTTTTCCTCTAAACTGGCAGCCTTTCAAGCAGCCGTCTCTCTGAACGGTTACACCCGGCTACAACGCATTTAGGAGTCTGCGATCCCTGCTCAGTTTGTAGGCCACTCGGTAGGAAACCGCAGAGGGGGGTATAGTCGGGGGGTTGTGTGTGATCCAAGGGGGAAGCAGTGGAAAGCCCCCCCACCCACCACCCAGCCCAGGTGCAATCCAGGGCCATCCGCGACGCTCCGTCAGCTCCGAGCCGGGGCAGTGAGGGGTGCAGGGGGAGGAGGTGGGGATGGGGATGGGGGGGGGGGGGGGGGGGGGGGGGGGGGGGGGGGGGGGGGGGGCGGCTGGAGGGTGAGATCCTCTCACCCCGCTGGCCTCGCTCTGCGAAGCGGAGCTGGTAATTTGGACAGAAAACTGGATTTGTGCCCAGCGGCCCAGCAGAGCCCGGGCAGCGAGGCAGTGAAGCAGCCCGTGGTCGGGGCTCACAGCGGGGTGGAGGGGCTGAACTCAGGATGACCAATATGTTTTCATTCATTCATTCACTCTCACTTCCCTCACTTTCCCTCCCGTGCCCTCCTCCTCCTCCTCCTCCTCCTCCTCCTCCTTCTCCTCCTCCCGTCTCGCTGTCTCACTGTACTGATCCGCTTCTCTGTGATCGGCTAGTCCGCCTCGCGAGGCCGCTTCACCGATTCCATTGTCAAACCTGCATTCCAGCAGAAATACAATATATCTTTGAACTTATTAAGCAAGATTTTCACTGTCCCATATAGTACAGAGACCATAATGTTTCTGCAGGGGGTTCATAAGGCTACGGAGACTTGATGGCCCATACTTTTGTTTTAGCACGATCCCTTTAACCTTTACTTTTACCCAGCCGCCCCAACACTTGTATTTGCAACTGTACAACAATAGAGCACCAAAGTGATCCACTGGGCTACAAAATTACTGCTTCAAACTGGGTCTGCTTTGCATAATATGCTCAGATGACTTGTTTGTTTGTGGATCGAGTCTTAATATGCAAAGAAAAACAATTCAAAAATCACTAGCATCGGTTAGATCATCATTACAGAAGCTGATACACACCTCAGACGTCATGTCATCATATCTCTCTGATTTATGAAGTCTGCTGAGCTTTACATCATATTTGAGAGCAAATATTTATTTCAAAATAGATCAAGTCGATAACGCATGTAACTGATCCAACCTGTAGTCTTTCCCATGCCATGGTGTAATATATTTAAAGGCGAATGTGATCCAGAGACCCTATTTTGCTTCGTAGACAGAAAGTAAAAGAACTGGATGTGCCCTGGAAGCCCGACCACCTCGGTGGTCTATGAAGGACAGCGCTGCAGGCGGGCGGCTGGTGTCTCAACGTTTCCGCTGTGAACGCTAAAAAGTCTCGTTCTCAAGCCAAAAAGGCAAATGACAAAGCAGTATTATTATCACAGCATTTATCATGGTAATATATCACAACTTTACTAGACATCTCTGTTGGATCTGTGCTCTAATCAGCTGGCTTACTCCTCTCTATTGTGAAAATAGGAATTTATTATTTATGTCAATTACAGGCCAGTGTGAGCTGTGCCAGAGGCCTGTCAGTGTTGTTGCAATCAACAACAGCCATAGATTACTTAATGCCCTTGAAAACATCACACTTTTTTTTTGGCTCTTTTTCTGCCTTCAGACAGAAAAGCTGGCTTGTGCATTCACCTGCCAAGCTTTGTTAGTCAGTGTGAGGTCTACATCTGCCAAGGCAGGTAGAGCAAAGTAATAGAAGGTAATAAAGTACCCCGTAATAGAGCATCGCAGAGGAGGTAATTACAGTGAGGGGTGCCTTTTAAAGGGTTGTTTGTAATGATTCATGGTTGCACAAATGCAATTTTCCTGTCACTCCCCTCTCATCACTCACTGCTGCTAGCCTGGATCTGCAAGCAGCCTCCTTCTCACCCCTCTGTGGAGCGTTTCTGCTGTGCAGAGCAGACACATGAAACATCTGAAACACAAAAAACTCTCCATTACGGCAGCCGGTGTTATGCCTGCTCATCCTAATTGATTCACTACGCAATTTCAGGTAGCCCCGTTGCTCCGAGCGCAAACCGTTTCTTTCATCCCCACACCAAAACAGCTCCTTTCATGAATATTATCATTTGCTGTCGACAAACAATGACAACCCAGCAGGATGATTCAAACGATCTGACCCATTTACTTCTAATCAGCATGCGTGTATGAGCACGCAGACGGGAATAAGACACAATACAGACACATCTAACGCACTGACAGCCCAAAGACAGAGGTGATAACAGCCACGGATTAGCAGACTGTAGCTGCTGCTGGATGGAAAAAGTCACAGCTCCCATTTTAATGATTTTAACCTTTATTTTCCCACAGGAGCTGAAAGTTTTTATATGATCCTTAATGGGATATTTTTAGATATATACAGCCTGTGAAAAGTCTCATACTGCTACTACTACTACTACAACTAATAATAATCATTATTATTATTAGTATTATTAAAATGAAGAGCAATAATAACAAGAGTTCACAAAGTCATTTACAGGAATGTAAACTAGCATCAACATGTAGTCAAATATATGAGGACATACATAAACAAATACATAAATGCAGGTGCCATAATAAAATAAGAGATTCAGTCAATAGGAAACAGGTTGGGAGAAAAAAAAAAAAAAATTAATACAAAATGAAACAATGACAAAATATCCAAACAATACAAGTTGGAAAAAAAAATAAATAAATAAAAAAGATAAAGATAAAATAAGAAGGATATTTAAGAGAAAAAAATCTAATGAATATTTCAAAAGCACAAAAAAATTACATAAATGTAAGTCTGTTAAAATTTGTTTTGAGAGGTGATTTACTTTTTTTCCCCTTTAATTTCAGTGGTGTTAAACAGGGAACACCAGGCAATTTTTCCCCCCACCTTCAATTTCAGAAAAGTTCATCTTTGTTTTTTTGCAGTTGTGTGGTTTTCATCTGATGCCCTGGAATGGAAGAGGTCACCGTCTCTGCCCTTGATTCATCATCTCTGATCATTCTGTCTCATATTCAGTCTTGACAACTATATGGGCCTATTTTTCACCACAAGAAAAGCTTTTCAACGTCCTGGCGTGGAACCCCCCCCTTCTTTAATAACCTGGGTTGCATGAGACGTCATTCATGTTGAGAAAAGGCCCAGGCGGGCTGGAAGAGACTCGCGGCAGAGCATGCAACGGCCCAGCACCGCTCTTCCCTCCGCATCCCAGCCCCAATGAAGTCCCAGACATCAAAGGCAGGTGGAGTGAAACCATGAAATTACAGGTAAGGTGTCAATTACCCTTTGAAACCAAGCACTCTCCAAATCCAGGCAAGACCCAGCCGGTCCCTGGAATTAGAACAAATAAAGAGGAACTGAGGGGAGAATGGCAGAGGGGGGAAAGAGGAGTGGAGGAGGAGGTTTTACAGGCCGTGTTGACAATATGGCATCAGTATAAAAGGTCCTAATGCAGCTTTAAATTACCCCCCTGCACTCCTCTGCTCACACACACACACACACACATAGACACGTTACATACTGTCCAACCACCGCCTGTTTGGGTGTGTGAGAGTTTGTTGTCTGAGAAAAAGGAGGCGAAAGGACGGGGTTGGATGACTTTTGCATGTCGAGCTGCGGTAAAAATCTGCATCTGCACGTTATTTTTACTCACGTTGACTTTCTCCCCCAGAGATTGCACAAAAGCAATATTTTGTGCGACATAATTATACACCCCAGTCTTACTCACCTGCCCTTACTGTAACATCCACGGCAGATTTCCACATGTAATGGAGGGTTAATACGTCTAAACACCTTTTTTATTTGCAGGAAAAGAGTTTAACTGCATTTTCATTGCTGCTATAAAATCTTTATGGGTATATTCATAGAAGTACTGTAGCATCAAATTGATGCTAGCTATTCAAGGAGGATCTTTTAATGGGTTAAAGCATAAATTAATGTGTATGCCAATAAAAAAAAATATATAATTTTTTTTCTAAAAGTGTTTGTAATTCTTTTTAATCACTGTCATCATTTTTACCCAGCTGTTCATTCACCACAAAATCACTGAGCACATTTATTCCTAATACTTCCTTTGTGAGAAAAGTCTATGTATTTATGTTGTTAACTAATGAAACTAGAGAAGAAGCTTTACAAATCAGCGCTTACAATATGAGCACATATGAGCTCATATTTCTCCCTCTGATTCCTGTTTACCGCCATACTTAATTTATTGTTATTTTCTAATAAAGCACTGTCATTGCAGGGATTAATTGAAAGAAAATTATTGTTCTCTCTTGTTCTCCCTCTGCGGCGCTGTGTGTGCCGTGAAGCCAGTTGACAGTTCATGTGGGAAAAGAATCCAACCACAGCTTTGGGTTACACAACACAGCCGCCCGCTGAGCCACAGACAGAGCTCGCCTGGTCCAGCCCAGACGCTGGAGAACACCCACAACGCTTCCCCGCCCCTACCCTGCCTTCCCCTGCCAGGTGGCCTGCTACACGCCTGGCTGTGAGCTCGCTGCAGCAGGCTGACGATGACCTGGGAAGAGGGGTAACACGTTTCAGGGCTAATTCTACACACGGTTGTTGAAAGGAAACTGATTTCATACGGCAGTGAATTGGACAGGATGTACCACTTGGTTTGCACTTTGATCCAGAGCACCTCACAGTACTCTGAGTGCATATTAACATAATGAATATGTTTTGTAAGTGTGTTTCAGTTCATGAATGCATTTTATTTAAAGCAATTTATAAAGTGGAAAAGTTCTGTTTACCTGTGGAGTGAAGTGCAGGAAAGCATGCACATCCAAAAATAAGGTCCAAAACTAGACTGTGCCTTTAACAAAGCTAAAGTAAAGCGCCCTCATATGTTGTTGGTAAGCATTTACCACAAACTGAGCTGGATCTATGTGTGTATATATATATATATATGTTTTATAAATAATCTGGAAATTAAATCTGGAATATGAATTTAATATCAGCTGTTGGTGCAGACTTGTTTTCAGCATTCAGAGGCAACCTCAATTTAACAAGAGGATCAACTGTCATTTTGGCTTAATCTAGGAGTATTTCACAAAAAAATATCAGTGACATCAATCCTCTCCGTCAACCAGAGCAAACAAGATTTTCTTTGTAGAGAGTTAGAGTGGAATCAGCTCAGATCCGATGCTGCGTACCCACTGTAACATGATGAATTTGTGTTGCAGACACTACCTCACAGTACTTATCTGATGCATTATGTTTATATGCGCCTTCAAATCCCAATCATGACTATCCCTGTATACTTGAATAAACAGAATATACAGAATATCGCCATGGAAAGAGAGTTTACACCAACTGCAAAACCTCCCGCAGGTACATGGAAACAATTCCTCAGCTTTGAATCCATACTTGAGGAGTGTTTATGTTTAGTCTACTGTCATGCCGTACATCTTGTCTGCACTATATGTGAGGTCCCGTTACCGTATGTTTTGTGCCTGCGCCTATTGTGTCAGTGTTATGTATTGTGCAACTGTCTTGTAATGTGTCAGCGCCAATTAATGAAGTCAAATTCCTTGTGCACCAGCTGTACTTGGCACGTAAAAGTGATTGTGAAAAGTAATAGTAAACAGGTTGAGGTGTACTTCAGTATAATTTGTTAATACTGTATGTGTCTTTGTATCCCAATCATAGTTATTCCTGTATTCGTAAATAAACATTGTGTTACTAGGAGAATCGCAGACCAAAAAAACAAATTGGGAGCATTGCTGACATGCCTCAGTATTTTTAGGTACATTATTTGAGCAGAATCACTTTGTTTTTCCCCCCTCCGTGTGAAGTTGAAAGTGATGCATCAGAACAGCCGCCATGGCACAAGTTGGGGTGCAGCGTGTTGGTAAAGGCACTGCAGACGTTTGCAAAAAGAGGGGCTTCAGGGTCCAAGTTCGTCCAGGAAAGGAGCGCAGGCCTAAAGTATGGAAATGATGCATGACACCACAAACCCTACACCCTGCAGGAAGGCAATAATAATCACAATCAGCTTATCGCAGTTATTATAAACAGATAAGGTGTTTACATGGATCAACTGAGTACTTATATATCTTAATGAATTAAAATATGCATGTAAACACATTTAAAGAGAGGGCCCCTGATTAGCAGAGCCAGACAGAGCACATCTGTCAACAGCCTGATGCCAGCGATAACTTATCTACCTTTGCAGGTCCATAAACAACTTCCCATTATTAATGACTACTGTGATTCATTGTGGGCTGCGGTCTGAGGCTTATGACAGCCAAGTGTTTTACGCATGAGTTGTGCTGATGAGTTAGTGTGTGGCATAGTTTCCAACAATACTTGGGCCAAGTTTTTTTTTTTTTTTTTTTGGTGAACATTTTACTAATGTTAAGAATAAAGCGTAGTGACAATCAGTATAACATGAATATCAGACAAGGGCATCACATCGATATAATGGATTACATGAATAATACAGGAAGAAATGAAAATACCAGGTCAGATATCCATCAAAAGGAAACTGAAGAGAGAGAGGGAAAAAAACAGGAGATATGGAAAATAAATACCAGTAGGACAGGTCTGACTAATTTTAATCACACCCTTAGAAAAACCCAGAGCAGCAAACAGTAAAAAACAAGTCATGGCCACCATTAGAAAAATAAAACTTGTATCAACCATTGGGCTATAGGGGAAAAAAAATACAACAGGCTATTCTACCAAATCACAAACAAAGATGTCTGTGGTGATTCTGTAAGGAAAAGAGTGAAGAGAGACCAAAGATCGATTGTTAATATGTCCCAAAGTTCTAAAAAACAACTTGGGAGAATCTGTGACGTGACATGAAAAGTAGTATATCGTCTGCATATAATGAAATATAATTCGCTGTACTTTTCACATGAGTTTTTCTTGCGCCTCACAAAGAATCTTTATGCTCAGTATCAGGCATCTGTAGGTTAGCATGTGTTGATGTGGACAGCACTGATTTGTTACCCATTTGATTACATTCAGGTCACAATTTAAAGGAAAATTCCACTATTTATAAGGTTTTTAAAAATCTCAAGTGGTACTGAGATGCATGATCTTTTTAAGCAACAGCAGGCATCATGCTTACTCTGTTACACATTAATTCCTGCTGAGGTTATCTAGTCCTTTTCAAATAAAATCCAAAAAGGGGGGGGGGGGGTCAAAATATAAATTAACTGGATTACTAAAGAAACTTAAGAGTGGTAAGAGTGCTATGATTGCTCATAATGTTCATAGGGCTGCTACCTCCCCTCTTAGTGTTGTATTTTTCTCTGGTCTTCAGTCTGAAGTTATTTTTGCCAGACAATACTGTGTTTTTTTGGCTCCACCTATTGAGGTTTAACTCGGCCAAAGAGGTTATTTCAGCCTTCAGAGCAGCTCCGTCTCAGAAAAATGTTTGTATACCGAAAACTCCACTAAGACGTTGCTGCTCCAATTTCAATATCTCCTCTACATCCAAATGTCGCAGTCATATTCTGTCACATATCCTCTTTTTTTGGCATGTGGATAACATTTCAAAAAGAGTTAGCTCAACATTTTTTTTAAGGAGAAGTCATGTTAGGTAACCCCTCAGGTAGCTGCTAGGGGCATTAAAGCTTTCAAACAATGTGTGAATTTGCCTTTGTCAGAGCTGCACAGATAACGACAAGTGAGTGACACTTTTTGTCTGGTGTCTGTCTCAGGGGGGAAGTGATGCAACGTCGAGCCAAGAGATTCAAAAACAACACGCAGCTGAAATCAAAGAGCCCAGGCATTTGCTCAAACAAGCTGTCCTGCCTCGCTGACAGACGAGGTACTTCAGTGGAAGGGCTTTGCTCTTTAAGTCTCCCACTTTTCTGTCACTTCTCTGCCGCCTTTGGTGTCACTCACTCACACAGTCACATAAAATGTAAATTATTGATATCTAAATGTACAAAAATCTTTTAAGTACATGAGAGTGAGTCCTTGCTCTTGGCTCCTCGGCCAAGTAAGTTAGGTAAGTGTGCGTGTGTGTGTGTGTGTGTGTGTGTGTGTGTGTGGTGGATTTCCATTTCATGACTCAAACATGAGTAAAAACAGAGAGATTACTAAAAGAACAGATCACGCAGGGTTTGTTGAGTACAACCCTCGCTCCAAACACATGTACCCACAAGCATGACACAGATAAATCCAGCGCTAGAACAAAACTATATGAATATTTTTGTTCTCCGGTGCTCTGCTGTTGCGCGGCTGGGACAAGACAGCTGGGCCTCGCGCTATGCCATTACATTGGATCCCTTTATTACAGAATCCCAGCAGTAATGGAAATAACCTGTCGTTCTGGGCCAGGTAGCTCGACAGTCCCATAAATCAAACCTGTGTTTGGGAAGGCAAAGGCTGGGGGGGCATGTGGAGAGTGGGTAGAGGAGAAAAAGGGAGGGTAAGGGAGGCGGAGAGGAGGAGGAGGAGGGAGGAAAGGAGGTTCCTGTGCTTGTTGACAGGCTCAAACGAAGCTTGAGCAAACAGGCTCTTCAGGTGTGAGAGCTTTCTGAATGCACAGTGAGACAGGCAGGCAGGAAGGTGGGACGGCAGGTAAGGATATAGACAGGCAGGTGGACAGACAGACACACACACTGAACCCGGAGCTCGGTAAACACCCCAAAAATATCACATTCTGTCACCTGTTTGTCCATGAAACTCAAAGAAATGGCAATGCTAATAAAAATGTGCCTTTCTCAGGTTACCATAATAGTGACAGGGGCGCTTGTTTCTTGTTTCTGATGTGTGAAATGGGTGGCGTTTACCTCATCGGGATGATTCAAATAGTGGGATGGGTGGGGCTTTTCACAGACAGCACACACCTTTGCAGGAAAGCATGTGAAAGTTTAGCATATTCACTCAGCCCATCTATTACACCAAGTATATTAAAAAGAAATAACTAACAATTATTTGCAAATAAAATTTTATCAGATTTGGATAGTTACAGTCTGTGCAACTGTGCAAATTTAATAAGACACAAGATTCATTTCTGTAATCCCCAATTTGGGTGATCACAGGAATCAGAAATAGAGCTGCCAAAACAAAGAGTACAATGTGTACTAGATAATATAAATAAAAAATGAAATAAAATTGAAAATGTTGCCTCCCTGCAATGCTAATAAAAAAAGAGGAGCGTTCCTCCACCACAGTTTCCAGGTAGTGATTCCAGTCAAATTTGTAGTACATCATATCATATCAGCCCGACTGGCTAACCTCAAAGCGCCCTGTTTTCCGTTGCTAACGCACACGGGATGGTTGTTTATAATTAGCATATACACATGTACTTCTCGGTGGTTTGCTTTGAAATAATTTGTCAGAGAGAGTCTGCGGCATTACAATAATCAAAAGCCGTTCCCGGATTTGTTTTACTTGGTTGGGATTTTGGTGATTTGTGTCTGTGATGGGATGAAATTCCTTGTGGTGTTGTTGCTGAACAACTCTGCCTCTGTTTCCCTTCCTGAGTTATGGCTGATTGGGTGTCTAATTATGATCTTGCAGTATAAAGGTGGAGGGGGGGGGGGGGGGGCATCCCTGTGATCTCTATGGTTTATGTTGATTTGCTGTTATGATGCGTGATTGCAAGGTAATGGAAGGAAATTGTTTTGCAGAGAAAAAGAACAACATTGCTCTTTATAGGTGTTATACGCCCTGAACATTTTTTTGTAATGAGGAAACCTTTGAGGTCACTTTGGCCAAGATCCATCATCGTGCCAAAGTTTACACCCAACACTCTCAGAATAAAGGATGCAACATTGTACCATCTATAAAAAAACAGGCCTACAGAAGAACAAAAACTAATGCACTCTCTGAGAGGAAGTAAAAACATCATTTAAAAAAAATTGTATGCCAACAAAATAAAGGCTACTTGAGTATTTTACATTAGATAGTATTTTTTCTGCTCATTACATATATCTAAACCTAAAACCAGCAGCCTGAGAGGTATAATAGTTGTTAAAAAAAAGTTGTTAAAAAAATGCTTATGAAGATGTTGCCTTTGACCAACATCAAACCTTGCCTTACGCTAACAAATGTCAACGTTTTCTATTGGGATTGCTGACAGCCTGCGTCTTTGCACACAGTCATTAATGTGTTTCGTAAGTAATTCACGCACACATGACACTAATCCAACTGTGTGGGCGAGGGCTGTCTGGTTGAGGTGTTATCATTGAGAGAAATCAAGAGGGAGGCCACTTATAGAGCGGTATTTATCACTCCTATTAATAAAAACCACAGAGGAAAACACAGTCGGGTACTAGGCACAATGGCGCAATTGTTTTCCTGGGGCGGGAGAGGATAATATTAAGTGCTTTTAATATTCACATATATCTGTTACCAGTCTGGATTGCAAGCATCGCCTCCTTTCCAGGAGGGCTTATTTAGTGCAGAGCCCTGGGGGAAACAGGTGGATATTAGGTGCGTTCTCTCGCTGTGCCTGCACAAATCCACACTCAACAGGAGACAACATCTCAGAATGGATGGTATAGTTCAGATGTTTTTAATTAGCTAGTAATAGTGCCTTTGTGTCCCAGATCTGCGTCATTTGCATACTTCATGAGTCGGAAAAGGGCGATTATGTTCCATCATGCCACCCATAGCTGTTTTTCTTTGGGCACGCGATGCTATGTGTACTTGGCAGGGGTGCCAGCCTCCGCATTTCAACACAAAGCATTTTGTTTTAGCGCTAATTACACGGCAGGCAAAGGCAGATGGGCCCTGCTTCTTCCTCCCCTCTGTGGGTGACAGTTATTGACAATCGACCCTGTCTAGCCATAATACGCCAGAGGCAGAGGAATCAACCTCTTCCAACGTAAACACTGCGGGGAGAGGTGCATCAAATGGGGCGGCTTTTACCTTGACAACTGTAACTATGTTCAACAAATTAGTCCCAGAATCCCCAGGTGTTTACACTCCTTGAAATGAAAGAGATTGCCTTTCGCCTGACTGACAGTAGGGATCTCTGAGAATCAGCGTTTGTTTTCATTGCTGTGATTGTGAATGGGCACAACGGATGACACCCACTCCAAGATGCCATTTTGATTCTCCAGAACTGCAGGCTCAGGAGTCCCATTCACATGCATGTGCATGAACGTGTGTTATGTGTATGTGTGTGTGTGTATGATTGCCAGAGGGTCATATGGTACTTGCAAACAGTTCTTAGCATTTGTTTTAACCTGCATCACGTTCCAGATGTGTTTCCTGCAGAACAATTCAGAAATAGTGTAGGTTTAGCTGTCATTTACAGAAAATTACACAACACTGATTCCTCAAACTATTTTCCGGTGGAGGTCTTTATTTTCTGGCACTCATCCTGGCTTATGATTTGTGGGTATGTCAGTGTGTGTGTGTGTGTGTGAGTGTTCTTGAAGCCAGGATCAAAGATCAGCCACATAGCTCTATTTACACCAGCAGATTTCGTCTCCGGCACCGTGCCATCGTCCGCTGAGTGACTCAATCTTCTGTGAAAATGGTTTGAAGGGTCAGCGGCTGTGAGCGACCCTGAGCCGCTTCCTCGCCGCCCTGCCCGTCCCGAACCTGCATCCAACACTTAGTCACACCGGCATCAAAGGAGGGGGCCCGTCACACCCCGCACATCAAAGACAAACCATTACCGTCGAAGCCAGTCAAACCGCGCACACAAACAGAGGAACTGTGACGTCAAGTGGAATCTTAGATTTTACTTCTCTGTTTTTGTCATTCTGTGGAAATGCATTGTCATAAAACATAGAAGAAAAAAAAGTCACTGAGGATGTCACGTCATTAGCTCCCGTCCTGAATGGGCCAAATACGCCATCAGCGATGTCACATGAGCTTCGCATCAGAGAAGTTGCAGTGTCACGACGGGGCCTGGCAGCAAAGAGTTGACATTTAAAGGAGCTACATGCAGCATTTTTAAACACCGACGTGTCATTGTCAGATTAATTGTGATAACTAGGTATAATTATTGTAAACAAATGGCACCGTGGTGGAGACTGTGGTCGCTTCTGTTTCATGCCAGTGGTAATGTTTAGTGCTTAAGTTGCTCAAAATTATGACCACATCACCCATAAACCCTGTTGCTTTTGTTGCAAAGAGGATGTTGCTGCTTGTTCCCCTTCCCTGACGTCACTCCGGGAGCATGTGTTTTTGTTTTTGGTGTACTGAGGAGGATAAACATATTACGGAAAGTATTTTTCCAGATTATGAACCTTACAGTCCCAACGTTATTCGCCACTGTGGTAAACCCTGAACGTTTTAGATTCATTTTCACGGGAAGAAGAGCACCCTCTTCCCGTTTTGTGGCGTAAAGCAATCCAGCAGATTTACCTCCAAATCTAACTCCGGTGCAAGGGGGCGGAGCTACACTCTCAGCACGGAGGGGGCGGAGCTTTCTCTGGGGGCCCTTCTAATAAAAAAAAATATTTACAGCTGTAAAATTGCTGATCTATCTTATTCAATAAACAGCAACAGGCCAGGTGCACTGTCTCAGTAGTGTCTTCCTTACACGGGAAACATAGCAGAAACATAAAATAGACACAGCGCCATAAAATATGATACACTTTATCAGGTCCACCTGTACAGTCTGATGCAGCTCTGCCATAAATTCTACCTTTTAACAAAGTTTATAATGTTCAGTTTGTGTTCACATTGCGCAGAATTTGTAAATTTAATTCTGTGTTTATTATTGAGGCTGTAGTTTGCAGAGGTCTTGTGATGGACTACATTATATTGAGAAGTGTTTCTAATTTTTTGTCCTCCCTATTTATATACAACGAGGGGGACAGAATATTGGAAACAGCTCCCCATAAAATGCAGTCCAGTCCAACAGCAGCACTAACTATGAGCTCAATGCCAAACATAGAAGTGAATGAACACCTCTGTTACTGTGACAGAAAGAAAACCTGAGCATTACAGGCAGCAGGAAAGGAAACTTTATGGCACAACAGTTGGATTGGATTGGATTAGATTGTATTAATTAAGGAGCCACTGCGTGTAAAAGGTCTATTCAAATACAAAGACAGTCTATAACAGGCAGTGACGCAGACATCGTCCACATTGTTGGCAGTGACAAATCAATGCTAGCCTCGTTTTTAGCCACTTTCAAGGCTTTGTCGGGTGAGCAGCAACGTTAACGTGATTTTCCGTTCCATCATCATTGTAGTTGTGTTGATGTAAGCGCAGCTCAGGATGCAGTTAAACTTTTCTCACTCTCTCGCTCATTGTGTTTTAGTACACTAAATTTTTACTTTCTCTCCATTTTACCTTCTAGCTAGATTTAAAAAAAAAAAAAAAAAGAATCATCTTGACTGTTAACTTGACAGGGTGCGACAACATGGCGCATTCGCAGACACATGTAAATTACGCCCTCCAGGTGACAGACACAGCCGTGCAAACTGTAGCTGCTGGATAAAAAGAAGTGAAAACAGCCCAGATCCATTCTGAGATATCATGAAATCAAACTATAGGGGAGAGTGGGGTAATTTTTGCCAAGGGGCAAGTAGTGCCACCCCTGTTATCTAGAAAACCATAGAAGAAGTTGGTCCTGCAAAGAAGGGAGACACATGGCTTGAGAGGTAAGCACATTTCAGCTCAAAAAACATTTTTTTGCCCTCCAAAGTAAAATTTCTATGATCAAGATTTTTTGATTGCTGTGTTTGAACAATTATAGAAAACTTTGAAAACAGTTCACACAGGTTTTAGTACTTTAGTAAGTTACACCATGAGTCTATACAGTTAGCATGATGTTAGCTCAAAACAGCTGGGGGATGCATTTTTTTCAAAATGGTGGGCTTGGGGTAATTTGTGCCAAAGGGCCTGGGGTAAATTGTGCCAGTGGCACAATTTGTGATCATATTCTATATATTACTTTATTGTATTTTATTGTTATTGTACATTGTCTTCTTACCTTTGATCACTAAAACTATTCAGATTCAGATGAAGATGATTTGCAGGTGCTCATTTTGGACTTTTTATTTTGTTCTGGGTATGTGTTCATGTGGCGCTAGGCCTCGTTATAGAAAAGTGGCCTGTGATCTTGTTAAAATAATAAATAAATGTTGAATAAATAATTTTGTATTGAATTTGCTTTACTTTTATATAGCATTATCATTTGTGAGATTAAAATGATCTGTTTTACTTCAATTATCAATGGCACATTTTACCCCAGTGTATTCTCTCTAATGGCACAATTTACCCCGCACCGGGGGCAAGTTGTGCCACAAAACCACTTTTTTTTCGAAAGCTATATTTCTCAAACAGTTTATATAAGATCCAAAGTGATTGTTCCCACGGATGCACAACATCCTAAACTATATGTGCATATTTTAGTTGGAGGCATTACTGTAATCCCCTCACTTTAAAGGCACTTTAAGTAAAAATTGGCACTACTTACCCACTCTTCCCTACATCTGTTTGCCATGTTTAATAGTGTTAAAGATAATTTTTTTTATCTTCATCGCTGAAAAAAAATGTCTGTAATGTTCAGTTCCCTGATGATCGTGGGCCCTGGAGCAGTGACCCCCTCTGCCCCTGTGGTCGCCCCTCTAATGCAACATAAAATGCCGCAAAGAGGCCTATAAAGACAGAAGCTGCTCATCTATGTGTCTCCAATCATCTCATTTGTTTGCAGGAACTATACAACAAAGAAACACACTAAAGCATAAAGGAATCAGCAAAAACATATATCAGTGTATTTTAAATGTAAAAAAATAAAGATCTCCTGTAATGCATCAGCTCAAACTAAGAAAAGTGTAAAAGCAAAATAAAGGATGGGAGTCATGTCTAACAATGTTCAAGGTCCTGAGAGTGGACAGGTCTCTCAGCTGTGTCTAGGCCTTCATCGCTATTTTACTGGCCAATGAAACATATTCCAATAAAAAAATATATATATATATATCTAAAAAATAAAATGCTAAAATAAAACATGCCACACAAATGTACAGGATGTTGCCCTTGCTTATCTTCGGAAGTGCACAGGAAGGGTTTGTCTTTTTACTTCTTTGTCAGATTAGCGATCAGATTAGCAATCACATTTCAATCCGGCTGACTGGAGATGCATCTGGCAATGACGTTTAAAAGCAATGCGGTTACACCTTTATCTGGATATAATCCAGATCCAAGTTGCATGAAAAGACCAGGTGCAGGTGCGATTTCTTTTTTTTTCTTCTTCTTCTTCTTCTTCTTGTTGCAAAATGTTTAGAAGCGAGACGAGGCCAAGACAGCGGCGGCGGCGGCACATTCACATACAGACACAGAGACGAGATTTAATTCGGCGTATGCCATATATCAAGAAATAATTCTGACAGAAAGTCGGAGGGAGAGATTGTGAGAGAGAGAGAGAGAGACAGACAGCAGGGAGACAGAGAGAAAGTCGGGAACAGTGGCACAATCCAAAAACAGCTCAATTAAGGCATTGACAGTTTTCAATAGACCCGTCCTCCCCAGCCCTGACATCTGCTTCAAACTGAGTGAATACCTCGAGGCTAGCGCACCGCCCCGAAGACGTGCGTGTACACCCAAACACTCTGGAGATGTCAGCCTGTCAGAAGTGCGTCGCAGCCGTAGTTATTGGCTGCAAATCTCACGCTACGTAAAAGAAAAAAAAAAATACAGGTTCTTCTGTCTCGGCTTCCCAGGACTTTTGGAAGTGGCTCACATGGGCTGAAGCGCAGGTGGTCCAATATTCTGCCAAAGATGATCTGAATCTGAATCTGAGTAAATTACAGCGTCTGAAAACGTGACTTTCACCAACATGTTCAGACGAGGCTTGGAGCACCACGTCTCTCTCTCTCTCTCTCTCTCTCTCTCTTTCTCTACATGTCTCTCTATTTGTCTCACTCTCATCTGTCTCTCTTCGTCTCTGTCTTTTCCATTTCCATCCTCTCAATCTGTCATTCTTTTCCCGTCTTTGTCTTTCTCACCCTGTCTTTTTTGTTTTGTTTTGTTTTGTTTTGTTTTTTGTGTCTCGGTATGTTCTCTGTAGCTGTTTCCAAAAGAGCGGTTGTGCTTTTGAAATATTGCAAAACATGAAAATGTGATCAGCTCGGTTCAGGTGAATAAGCAACAGATAATAATTAAACCCGAAATGCACAGGAGAAAAATAAACGAGTTTTCCGAGAGTTGATCGGCGCTGGTCAAGCTGTCGTTCCTCTTTAGTATCGGCTGATGTTGTCAATATTAAAGTGCACACAAGGAAAAGCGAAGTTATGTTATAAGTGCATACAGCAGTCACATATATACTTTAAAATAATCACAAAAATACTGAGACAAAACCTTTCAGATTGAGGGACACAAACTGTGACATAAATTTACAACAATATCATTTGTATTGCTCTCCTTCAGCCAGTGCAATTTTCTTTCTTTTTTTTCATCTCTTACGGCTTGTAAACCTTTGATTTTTTGGAATAAATGAGCAAATAATATTAATAAAGAGGGAAATATAAATCTCTGAGAGGAAGTGTAGAGGATCTTATGACCTTTACTCTCTCATAATTCACAAGTTGTGGCCTCCAATTTGCCATTTTTTGTTGGACTGTTTCTATTTTCTTCCTGTTCATATCATTTCTTTTGTTGTTCAAGACGATAGCAAATATATCTCTCGGTTTCCTTTTTGATTTGGGTTGCATGCATCTTTCCTTTTTCTGTGTTTCTTTATCTTCTCATTTGTGCCTCCTCCCCTCTGCGTCTGGGAATCTGAGCCGGCAGCGTTCGGGGTTTGTGGGACTGTCACACATTTCTCACCCCGCGCTCGCGATGTGCAAACAAACAGAGCGGTGTGCAGCGACGGGGACAAAAGGGAAAGGCTTATGGGCGAGGCGAGGAGGAGTCAGGTGGATCAAGGAGCGATGTGGGAAAGGTGGAATCTCCCGCTGATCCTCCTGGGACCACCACCAGGAGGAGAAAACGTCAGATTTACAGGATTCACCGTTCTCCTGGGAAAAGTGGCCGGGGTTTACGCACACAGATGCAGAGATTCACACATTTTCCTGGGAAAAATGGAAAAGCCGAGTCCAGCCCAGGCGCAAAAAATGCACAGCAAACACGAGAATCTGCAGGCAACGTGCAGACATACCTGAGAAAACACGTTAGCATAATGGACGTGAAGGTGCACACACACTCACACACACACACACACGCACACACACACACAGGCCTATTCAAACCTGCAGTCACTCATATTTCCTCGAAAAACGGGCTGTTATTGTTGGCATGCCGCACACACACCACTATGCAAATGCACTGCCACACACTCACACACACACACACACACACACATATACACACACACACAAAGTCACACAAGTGTTGTAAGATTTACAGGCTTCATCTTCCCCTGGGAGAGATGGAATTACTCCAAATACACACACACACACACACACACACACACACACACACACACACACACACACACACAGACGCACGCACACATGCACACATTTACATTTATTTGCACACACACTTCTGCATGCTTTAGTTAAGGGCATCTGCTAAATACATATATCAGATTATATATATCAGATCATCTGTAAAAGCACCATTATTTTTCAACAAAGGACGGGTTAAAAACTTAATCTAGTTTTGGCTATTTTCATTTTTAAATGTAAATTGAAGGATTTGTTGTGGGTTAAGAAAGATCTTGAAATTATGAATCACTTACAAAAGGATGAGCTGAAAATTAAAATTTACATTTAATTGCTGAAAAGCTCACATTTTTAAGATTGAAAGCTTGCAATAGCGACACGTAACCAGCTTTCATGTGGTTTCATAAGGTACTGCATTATATTCAACTTTAAAAACTATTATTATTATTTTGTTTTTATTGTTTGTGCTGCCCTGTGTGTCAGATGGTGGGATGCTCAGTTCTGGAGGCAGGTACCGATGTGAGGTGGTGAGACAGGGGGCGGCAGGCCTGTGGGACCCTGGCTGCAGCGCTGATGGAGATTAGAGAGATTAGCGCTAAAGAGCATCTCCTCCTATGGAGCCCCCTCTAAACGCCGGCTCCCATCAGATGGGTTTGGACAGAGCGAGGAAACTGCAGAGATTATACCTGTTTAACAGTAAATCCCAATTTTCTTCTCCTCACCTCGCTCCCTGGAGAAACAGAGAGGCAGATAAGGGGACACGGTTAGACAGTAGTGCTAATCCTAAATCCAAATCCTAAACCTCAACACAAGATTCACACTTTCCAATTTAAAAAAAAAAGTCAGTGAGGACTTATTCCTCTTTCAGAACTCATTTTGCACCATTTTACAACTCTGCATGTTGTCAGTAAAGCAGATTTAGGGCCGTTTTAACCAAATATCCCAGTTCAGTGCATCAAATGTAACAAGGAATAACTAAATTGTGTCATTGTTTGAGGGAATGTCCTGTTGGGAATTTTTGGAGTAAAGCAAAAGAATAGGAAAAAGAAATAAGAGTAAACTTAAAAGAAAAACTCATAGGTGCTGTAAAGGGACGTATGAGGCTCATAGCAGCGGTGGAAGTGGGTGATGAAGCGTCTGCATGCAGGAATCGCTCCCAGGCCTCAGAGTTTGGGAAAATGGCCACTGTCAGGCTGCAGAAAACATTAACCTGACTCTCTCCGCTCACCTGGTGGGGCTTCAGCCGAGCCCTGAACTCAGGACATGATCGGTGCTTGATGTGCAACTTTTGGAAAAAAATAACATTAACAGAGTGACGGAGGCTGGGTGCTGCAGTCGAGGGACCGCTGGCTGCTGATTGTCAGGGGTGATGAAGAACTGTGAGAGTGAATTTTCATGTTCCACCAGATGTTCACGTCCTTTTTCTAGTTCCTTCATTATTGTTATTATATTATATTCTCGCTTTAATTATATTATAAGCCTCACTAGAGCCCTCTGAAACCCAGGGAGCCAGTGGATGGGCTTTTATTTTCAGAGGATTTATTTCATTTATTTCATTGACTTTATTTTTATTCAAATTTTTGGGGGGTGGTTATAATAATTTGTGTAAATTTTACCATAATTTCCTTATAATCTGATTTTAAATATACACTTATAATTATTAGAAATTATTTATATTTATAATTATTTATTTATTTATTTACTTTTTGTGCTTATTTTTCAGTAATTTTTTATTAATTTGCTGGTAGTTTTTTTTTTATTTTAATTTATTTTTTATTTACTAATTTTTGGGTCGTTTTCTGGTCATTTTTGTTGTCACCATTTACTAACCTCTTGTAAATATTAGTGTCATTTCTCGCTATTTTTTTTTTTCATCACCTTTTTTTCCTAGGTGATCTCCCTCAGTCAAGTGAATTTGCTCAGGTTTCAAAGGGCTGGCTAAGGTTTTACTTCATCAGCCTGCTGTAAATAACATTATCGGGCTGCATTAGAGAAGACAATCCCATTCTCAGTAACTGTGACTGCACAGATTTGGCCTTTCTGCTGAAATGAAGTTCTGGTGTCAGCTGAACATTTCTCACTGGTATTTGGAGCCACCGATCCACAAAGTTGCTCAGTGCAGTTTTAACTTTTTTAAATTAATGTATGTATATTCATTTAGTGCTCTTTTTATATTTTTATTGATATTCTACTGTATGTTCATGTGTACAGTCTGTTGTGTTGGTTAACATAGGGCACTAAATACACTGGTGCAAAAAAAAAAAAAAATAGCAGTGAAGACCAATTAAGAAGCAAGAGAGAGACAGGCAGAGAGACAGATGGACAGATGGACTGAATGGGGACGCAGACAGACACACAGACAGGCAGACAGATAGACAGCCTGCCCAGACAGACAAACTGACTGATTGATGAAGCGATGGATAGATAGCCTGCCAGACAGACTGACAGGCTTGCTGACTCAGTGTCTGAGAATGAGAGGCAGAGATCGGAATGAGCGAGCGAGGGAGGGACAGAGAGAGAGAGAGAGAGAGAGAGAGAGAGAGAGAGAGAGAGAGAACTGAAACATTTAGCAAACAGAAAATGGAAAATGACTCTGTTAAGATCACCTATGATAACTGGTTCAGTGCCAGACCACACACATGGATGAGCAGATATGGATGTCTGCACATTTACATACACACACACACACACACACACACACACACACACAGACACAAGTGTACACATGTGTGCCTGAACACACGTATACATGCACACCGGTACGTTTACCTGGGTGGGCTGTTTGCTTGAGGGTGCAGGTGCAGTTGGACACCCACGGCTCGTCACCGTGGCAACAAGAAAAATGCTCAGGTGACAATCAAAGGTGCGGCACCTTATAATAGAGCATTCATTTATGCTTAAGAGTTTTCCTGCGCACCCTTAATGATCAGCACTGCAGCACTTCTTCACAGTGAGTTTTCCATATGAACAGTCTGAGAAAAATCTTTTACCTTCTTTTAATTTTGTTTAGTTAATCACTTTAAATGCAGAAGTTTACATTTAATTCAAAAGTTGGAAGTTGGATATTATTCAGGAACAATGCTGGTTCATGAAGTAAGTAGTAAATAAGCATTTATTGTTAAATGCCTTCCTAAACATAAGATGCTTGTACGTCAATAAAATGCACAGAGAAAAACAGAAGATCTACAAATAGCTGAATTATATGACATGACAGAAAGAGTGATTTACTAAAATACTTGGAATTTAAAAAACAAACAAATAAACAAACAAACAAAAACACTACAGTTCAGTGATGAAATGAACCAGAAAAGAAACAATACTACATGTTGAAATACCTGCTAAAGAGGGTTTTTTTTATATAAGTTAAGAGCAACTCATCACAATGGACATGCAAGAAATTATATCAGAGGATAAAATCAAGCAGAGAGAAAATCTTTTTTTTTTTTTTTTTGATTAAGCTTATTGCCTTAAGCTCATTTTCTGCTTTAATATGTCTAATCACCTTTAACCCAAACTGATCAGCACAAGATCAGAGAAGGAAGATTTATGTTTCATAAGCTGACATGGGACTTTTTTTTTTTTTTTCACAGTTTTCCTATGTACTGCAGTTCACTGGCGGTTGGTACCTGCAGAGGGCAGTGCAGGTCAAGAAGCAACACCGCAACAGCCGAGGAAAACCTCAGATTTCTGCCCCCACCTCAGGGGGAAAAACCAAACCAGGCTCCATGTTGTAAGCAGGCAAACGTCCAGACAGCATACTGTAAGATAAACTACAAACAAGCAAACAAAACAAACAAACAAACAGATAATTTACATAGTACCATAGCATATACTGATGGCTGTGCTTCAAATATTATAATTATGTGATAAAAGCAGTTTAATTAAAGCCGAAACTAGCAATGGTGCATGTTAATACAGGATATGAAGTTCTGTTTATGTACTTTTGACATGAACAGAATAACAACATGATCTTTTTTGGCCGGTGTAATCCCAACTTGGAAGTGAAAGAGAGCAATTCATCCACTATTTATGACGCTCCGCCATCTGTGTGTGGAGACGGGCAGAAACCTCCACATTAATGTGACATTAAACTTTGAGGCGTTTGGGTGACGCTCTTATCTGAAACGCCTCCTGCGGCGAGGAGGAAGGTGTTCCGGGACACTTTGACAGGGCACGCCGGCTGCTGCGGGGATTGAACCTGCGCCCTCTCGGTGACTGGACGGCCTGCGATGCCAGCAGTCCCCCTCTGCTGACTATTTACTGAAGCAGCGCCGACACATGAACCGAGAGCCGGCAGCATGTAGAGGAAAGGTTACCGAGAGTCACAATTGGCACAGAGGCTCAATTAGAGTCTCAATGCAGACGAGGGATTAGGGGCCTCATCTTTATACCGGGGTGTCTCGCACGGGGCCCTTGGGGTTGTCAAGAGGTGCTGGAGGTCAGCGTGTTCACAATGGCCGTAAACAAAGCCGTCAATTTGGCTGATTTGTGCAACGAGGCCTCTTATGGAGAAATATACAGACGATCGGGGCTCATTCAAAACATGAGTAGTTTCCTGGGGCGTTGCATCACTGAATTCTTGGGAGTTTGTGTCAAAGCAGAGAAAAGACATGCTGGAACATCTTCGCAACGGCTTGAAACCGCAGAAATGATCTTTTTAATAACCATACCATCTCTTACTTCTTTACTATTGATTTTCAATTTCATTGTATGTACACAATGACAATAAAGGCTTCTATTCTATTCTTTTCTATATGACTGTACAGATTTTTAATACAAACCAGATGACAAACTGTATTATGCCAGCTCTAAAGTCTTTTTGGGATTTCCTTCTTTTATCTTTAAATGCCCTCATGGCCGCTCCTGCTCTCACTCTCAAATGTAAATATGCTCCTAATGTGTCACTCATGTCATCCAACAGAAACATGTTGCTTATTGTTATTAAAGAGTGTTTTCTGTCACTCACTCCGACCCCAAACTGTGAAAATCCCTCCCAACTAATCTGAGATCTGCTGACTGACTGTTTTTTTTTTTTTTTTTTGTTCTGTAGACTTTAAACTCAACCTATTTGACACGTTTTTGTTTCATTGTTTTCTTTTCTTTGATTCTGTTTTCACCCTTTTTACTTTATTCTAACACTGTGAACACTTCATGAACTGTGGCTTTGGAAAGTGCAATACTACTACTGCTACTACTACCACATAGAATACTACTACTACTACTACTAATAATAATAATAATAATGATAATAATGTCTAGAAAGCTCTCAGTAAAGCACATATGTCCTCCAATGAATTTGAATGAATGAATGATTTTTATTTATTTATTTTTAGTGATAATGAAGGAAAAAGTTTTTATGGCTTGGGCAAAGTGCACATTTCCCTTCACTGACACCATTTTATGAAAGCCTTGCAACTTCTGTACATCATGTGTGTAATATTTTTCCATTTCTGCTCATTTTTGTGACATCCCATTAAAATCCATGGCCCACCCCACATGGGATTACAAGACAGATAATTAGGAGTTTAGGAGTTTAGGAGTATATTAGGATCCCCATTAGTCTTCACCAAGGTGTAGACTATTTTTCCTGGGGTCCAAATTAAAATGAAACATTTAACTTTACATAAATACAACAAGTAAACAAATTAACAGTAACAGTAATTAACAGTAACACATGTTAAATAACACTTCCGCTATTCAGCCGTGGAATTGCAACATAAAACCAGTTCCACAAGTTGCATATTCACCAAACATTAATCCTTCCCACGCCATGCCCACACCCCTGTGGCCAGTCGCTGTTGAAAGTAAACCAGTTCTTCTTTGCAACATGACCAGGCTTTCCGTACAATTCCATAGAAATGCATTCATAATTTTACAGGCTGTATGTGGTGGTTTGGCATCACCTGCACAAACTAAATCAGACAGAACATCCACAATACAGTTATAACAGAGGTAATTCATCATGGACGATTTCCTCTTCCTCACTTCACTGCCTGGAGGGACGTCACAGTACAGCAGACCTGTTTTGAACCCACATCACCTGCAACAAAATACCACAGGTATTTTTTTTTTTTTTTCCCCTCATGGTTATATCTGCCTAACGAGGTCTCGAGCAGAGCCTCATCCTCATGTGACTTCGCTTCAAATGAATTCAGCCACAGAGACACTCTCCCAGACCGAGGAAGATTTATTAACACGCTGTGAGCAGGACTGTCGTGTCAAAACACAGGCAGACTGCAGGGTTTAGTTTAGTCAGAGATGCTGTGGAGGCAGAAGGAACCTCATTGGCTGAGTTAAACCAAAATGGGCGGAGCCAAAGAACCACAGCCTTTAATAAATGTTTAGATCTCTAATAACAACTTTCTGGGCAGTCGTTTCTGTTATTGATGAATATTACAAAAACATTTCGTCTGTTTCGGTGATGCACATTACCTCCGATAAGTTTTTCATTCCAGTTCAATTAAGGATGTGTACAATATATGACAGATTATTTTGGGGTGCTCGTATTACACCACAAACAGCAGTAAGCAGCTGCGTTCTTTGTACAGTATGTGAGGTCCTGTCATCTTTGAATCATTTATCAGTATCATCTGTGCTTTTGGAAACCGTTACAATCATATATCTGTGCACCAGTATCTGCACCGAACTCAAATGCCAAATAAAATGATTCTGACTCCGCGTGCTCCTCGGTGGCCTCAGACGGGACGATGACGCTCACTTCCTGTTCCTGTGTCCCAGCACAGCGTGTTATCAATCTTTTGTCACCTCCCTAATGAAGTCTGGAGGGGGAGATGTCTGCCGTCTGGGTCTGTTCATGTCTGGGCTTTCTTCTCTTTTGTCAGAAGGTGTTGAGGGAGGCGAGGAATTCCCTCACATCACCTGTCTCTGCTCAGGTGCAGCTGGCACTGAACTGGGTTAATATATTCATAAATAATGGATGGCTGCTTATGAATAGGGACAGGAGCCAACAGCAATATTTCATTTTTGAGATTTAGGGTGAATTTATGGGTTCTCCGTCAGCAGTGATGGAATGCTCTTGTCTTGTATGGACCCACTTTGTGATTCAGGCTAGTGGAGCAAATGTATTTTTACAGTCAGATGTTGCTTAGTGCAGCAAATACATTCACACTGCAGATCACTGGACTTTCACCATGTTATATACTAGGTAAGCCATAAGTAAATAATAAGAAGAGCTGCTTGTACTCACAAAACTGAGACACTCTAACCTTGGCTTCCCTCATCAACACAGATGTACATCAGCAATCTGACTTGGGACGGCTCAGAGATCAGATAAGGAAGCGAAGGCATTGCCTGCTTAAAAATCAGCGTTTCCAGAGTGACAAGCCATCATCAAATGCAATCAAAAGTTACGAAACAACTTTTCTACAGAATTGCTCAGCGACCTCAAGCACTTTAAGAACTCTACAGGCTGTGGGAAAAAGACATTTAGGCTGTCATAAAGTATGACTGGGCTGTGTTTTGCTCAGTTTTAATGTAGGAACTACACACAAAAAAAGAAAAAAAAATGCTGGTCAAGTGTCAGAAAGAGAAATATCAAAGACTGTGACCAACATATTCACACGACTGATCGGGGTTTGTGTGTGTGTGTGTGTGTGTGTGTGTGTGTGTGTGTGTGTGTGTGTTTTCCACAAGTTACCTTCATTTATTCATTCATTCATTCGTTCATTTATTTTCTTGTTACATATTCAGATTGTATATATGCAGTTAATACCAAAACAAATGTATCCATGTGTTAAAACTCATTTCAGCATAATATTCTCATTTTTGCAACTTCATTTCAAAGACATGTTGAGTATTCTAGACTGATTCGAGAAATTAAATCCAGGAGGAGTGCTTTTTTCAGTATTGGGTTTATGTGTGTGTGTGTGTGTGTGTGTGTGTGTGTGTGTGTGTGTGTGTGTGTGTGTGTGTGTGCACATGCACTACAACATGCACTAGTCAAGCTTATCATCTGATGATATTTTATGACCAAACAGCAAATAAATATTGAACATTCTGGGTGGTTTATTTAAAGCAAGGGCAATCATTTTTAAAAATGGCACACGGTGTATTCGTTTTGAGTGGAGGTCTTACAAGTGTGTGTGTGTGTGTGTGTGTGTGTGTGTGTGTGTTTTGTGCACGTGATTTCTTTGCCCTAGATTGGCTGTGTTTCATGTTTTTCCCGCTGCATTTACGGGCAGAAGAGAAGAAGAGAACGTCCTTTTTCCTGTGAGTGCCGTGTTGTGGTGCACAAGGTCAAGCGTTGTTCCAGAGCTCGGCGTTATGCAACGTCAGGCGGCTTCACCGGGAACAATTGTCAAGGAACCAACATTTCCTAAAGTGTCATCAGTGCATTCATACACCTTGGAAGCCAGCAAATGTATATATATATATGAGGTAGAGAACCAGTTCTGGCCCGGGAGGCACCTCATATTTCTTCCTTTATATTTTGGATTGTGTCCAGAACACGCTGTTGAGGATTGGGATGTGTGTGTTCTTGCTCTCCTCTGATCCAAACTTCACCCGCAGACGAGGATGTAACATAAAAATGCCTCGAGGATGAGACATTTAGTTACTATCTGCCTGCTGACAGTGCCTTTAGGGAATTTCTATCACATTAATACAAGCAGGGTTAGTAGTTTGCCTCCCTGGGGAACATACTGTACTATAAATTGATATTATACATATATATACATATATATTCTTAAAAAAGTGCACTCCTTGTAGGTGCTTTAAATTAAAGTGTCCACCAGTTGGCATGTGTCAATGTCAAAAAAAATAAAGAAATTACAAATTAAAATGTGGGAAATGACCTATAAACAGTGATGGGAAGAATATTACAAACTGCTACTCAAGTAGAAGTACTGTTCCTCTGCTGGTATTTGACTGGAGTAGAAGTAGAAGTACTGTTCCTCTGCTGGTATGTGACTGCAGTAGAAGTAGAAGTACTGTTCCTCTGCTGGTATGTGACTGCAGTAGAAGTAGAAGTACTGTCACTCTGCTGGTATTTGACTGCAGTAGAAGTAGAAGTACTGTTCCTCTGCTGGTATGTGACTGCAGTAGAAGTAGAAGTACTGTCACTCTGCTGGTATTTGACTGCAGTAGAAGTAGAAGTAACTGTTCCTCTGCTGGTATCTGACTGCAGTAGAAGTAGAAGTAGTGCAGTAAAAATCTACTACAGTAAAAGTAAAAAGCATCTCATTTCAAATGTCCTGGCCTTTTTCCAAACAGTAACTGTGTTAGCTGGGATCTTTTCTATGCAGTTAGAAAAGAAGGGGAGAGAACACGCTGCACACTACACGCTTTTAAAGGGACATTACGCTCAACTGAGGTGAGGACCCTGTTGACTCAGCTAACACATGGAATAAGCTGGGGACTCATCGTCAGGCCAACTCGTTGATATTTTCCCCTTTTTTCCACACTTATTCCACATTTTTCACCAGTTGAGTCTAAATGGTCCTCGCTGCAGTTGTTCATGGTGCAGCTTTTATTGTGAAATCTGGAAATGACAGAAAGCAGAATCAGCAAAGCAGAAGCAGGTTCCCCCTCTCATCTTTGCTGACTGAGCTTTTATTGTGAAAGGCTCCACAATCTGTCACTGATCATTTGCTCTGTGTAATGGATTTGATTTAAAACGGACAAAACTAAATCAAAAATGTACTGAGGTGAAAGTAAAAGTGACTCAAAAACTCCACAAAAAAAGCTTCTCAGTTACAGCAACATGAGTAAACATAATTAGCTGCTTCCACCTCTTCCTCTGCCTATAAAAGTAAAGTAGGTCTTCAGGACAGGCCTGCAGTAAATGTTTTCTTTCCTGTTTTTCTTCACAGGAAACAGGGAACAAGAGGATTGTCTGCCTCCCACTAATGCCTGGCACTACATCATCTTGATTTATCCTTCCTCCCTTTCGAGTGGAAGCCTTTAAAACACCCGTGCTGCTGCTTTCGGTCAAGTCAGACCGACACCATGGCCTCAGAGAACCGGCTGCTCGTGGCTGTTGCTGCTGCTGCTGTCGTGCTTTTTGCTCTCATTTCACCGAGTGAGTTTGCTCTGCCAGCGTTTCTCGTTTACTGACTTTCTGATTTGTATTTTACTAATGACCTCACTGCAATTCTTATGCATTTATGGCATGTAGTGCTATTTTGTTTTGCATTTACTGAGGTGCAACATGTTTACTTGTACTTTCAGCTGATTGTACCTGCTGTATATTTTGTGATTATCCAATATGCAATGTTAAAACGCGTCATTATTCTGAAACTATTCTCCCTGTGTTGCCAGTCCTCTAAATGCCCTCGTGATTATGACTTTGTACTTTTTGGCATGTAATACTTTCTCTCACCTGATTTGACTTATCAAAACAGAAATGCTAAAACACTAGCACCTAGTTTGACAATAGTTTTGTTCCTTTTGACATAGGAAATCTGTCATTTTACTTGTGCAGATGGTTGCCACAGCTTCCTAAATTAAATGATAATGCTCAGGTTTTTGTGTTTGTGTGTGATTTGATCATTTCAGGTGAGGGTATAATGGGGGGCAGAGAGGCAGCGCCACACTCGCGCCCCTACATGGCTTCCATCCAGGTCGCGGAGGGAGAAAACATGAAACACGAATGCGGAGGGTTTCTGGTGGCAGATCAGTGGGTGATGACCGCAGCGCACTGTCTGCCGTCTGGCGAGTGAGTAGGCCGTGTTTTCAGCAGGATGACTTGATCAGAGAAATGGAAAAATATATGAAAATGTCATGTGTGTGACGCCAGAGGACAGCCCAAGAAAATATTGGGCTGTCCTCTTAACAACTTCACACACACACACACACACACACACAAAACTCAATAAAACACAAACAAAAAACACAAATGAAACGGTTTTATCTCGCCAACAATGTTATTAGATTTTTGTTAATCTCATTTTCAAACAAAATTTCCAGATGCATCGCAATTTTTGAGTATATGACAAAATTTTGAGGGGGGGTCTTAATGTTCACTTGGTAATATAAGGGATGCATGTTCACTATACAAGACTAAATGTTGAAAATATCTTTGTAGTACTGCATCACTGTGCTGTTTTCACAGGCCCAATGGAAGGACGGTGGTCTTGGGTGCCCATTCCCTGACGGCCGCCGAGGAGACAAAACAAAACTTTGACATTTTGAACGTTTACAATCACCCAAGTTTCAGCATGACAAATTATGATAACGACATTGCACTGATTAAGGTAATTTTGCAACTCATTTTGCAATGCAGAGCACGCTTTTTTCATGTTCTTTTCTGCAACATCACTGTGATATTTTGGTGGATGATGGTTTTATTGTTTAGTAAGAGGCTAAAGGAAGCTTTTGAGTTTGGTAGAAAAAAAGAACAATAGAAAAGGGGGTACTTGTTAATGTCTGTCCTCTGTCCTCTGTTATCTCCAGTTGGATCGTCCCACTGTGGCCACCGAAGCCGTGAAAACAGTCGAATACCTGCGAGAAGGCGGCACAAACCCTGACACAGACGCAGAGGTGGACTCAGCCGGCTGGGGGTCCACCAACAACCTGGACGGCAGAACGGACAGGCTCAAAGAGGTGTTCATCCAGGTGTTCAACCGGGTTCGGTGCGCACGCAGCGACTACTACGGCAGGAAGCTGACCGGCAACATGATGTGTGCATACAAAGTGTGTGCAGACCCGTGTCCTCACCCATATAAGACAGAAGACACTTGTGATGTAAGGTTTTTTTTTAACCTCTCCTCTCTTGAATCATGTGTGTTGATCATACGTGATGATTCAAGGACTTCATTCTCCTGAAATTAACCTGTAGTATGTCAACTCAAAGCTAAAAACCATATGTATAAATTGACATCAAAAATACTTTAGTGTCATTCCCTTTGGCATGTTTGTGGCAAAACCAATCGAAGTTGCTCTCAGGAAAGCTGGCACAAGCCCATAAAATTAAAAAAAATGACATCAAAATGCCCTTGAACATGCACACTCTTTATTTTTAGTCTTCTGCGTTGTCAGTTTAATTGTAGAGACTCACTTCAGTAGCCTTGGTCGAGTGTGATGTTTTTTGCCCTCTATTTCTAGGCAGGTACAAACCACAGAAATTCATGTAAAACATAACCAGCACATAGGAATAATATTTTTAAAGGTATTCTAGGTTAGATTTTAATTTACGAGGAAGTGTACAGTTGCATGGCCACTTCTTCAACCACAGGAAGTGACAAATCAAAACTTAAGAGCAAAACACAAACCTATATTTGGATTTTTCATCTCCTATTCCTTTGGTATCTTCTAAAGTTATAGGCTGTGTGCCCTTTTTAATAAACTCACAGCTACCTCCTGCTCCCATCTGGAGCTGTCAGCACGCATTGTCTGGTGCAGCTTTGAACACTAAAATTGAGTGTGTGTGTGTGTGTGTGTGTGTGTGTGTGTGTGTGTGTGTGTGTGTGTGTGTGTTTGATGTCTTTCAGGGTGACTCGGGAGGTCCTCTGCTTTACAACGGGGTGGTTGTGGGCATCACTTCGAATGGAGGGAAGAAGTGCGGCAAAGTCAAAAAGCCTGGAATATACACCATCATCTCCCACTACACCGAGTGGATTAACAGCACTATGACCCTGTAATCCAGATTACCAGATCATAAACAAGCTCAGGCATTACTATGTTGTTGTTTTTGTTTCCACTACAATCCTGCAAAGTCACTCATCACTCAAATGTTGGGTATCTCAACACAGCAACGTTATGAAAGAAACTATTGCATATTTGCAAGCAGTACTAGAGAAGGTGCAGCAAATGGCCTCCACACAAGCTATGAATAGATTAAGCATGATAATATTATATTTCTCAACCTATTATCAATGCATCTTATCAAGAAATCATTAAAACTGTTTATTACACCGACATGTCTCGTCTCTCTTGATTTATCTGGTGTCTCTCAACCCTCCAGCACAACATTTTTCACACGCAGCATGAAAAGGAGAAGATAAAACGACATTAAAGGCCTTTAATAGTATAAAGATGAAGTTAAATGTAACTTTAAGAAAAAAAAATGTAATGATTACAGAGATGAACAGTGATACAGCACATTACCTGGAAATAATGTGGATGATGATTTTCATGTGCGTCAGTTAAGTCACAGGACAGTTAATTACTGTATAAATGAAATATTAAAATACACTAACTCATTAACAACCACAACGAAATCTTAACATCATTAATCACACTCTGTTTTATGGAACTGCATCGTTCTTTCGCGGCAGTTTTTTGGCAAGTGAGTGCTTTTGAAGAATGGTGTTTCAAGCTGTAACAATTGAGCAATCACACTGAATCTCATAAACATGTCAGACCGGTGCGCTCGTACCAAATGGGAAAGTTCCAAAATAAATGAAAATCTGCAGCTGTACTTTCTCTCCCTCCCACTTTTCTCTGCGCTGATCAAAAAAATGAGTTATACCTCCTCCGTTGTTCCGCTTCATGAGTCGATGCATGTTTAAGAAAGTCCCCACAACGCCATAAAATCAACCACATCATTATTTCATTGAGTAGAATCAAATAAAAAGAATTGTCTCTCCCTTGTGTTTTTTTTTTTTTTTTTTTTTTTTTTCCCATTGGTCTGTCTCAATAGTCTGAGTGTCAGCATCCTTGTGTGGGGCTCTCAGCTAAACCCTTTGGCAGCCATACTGGAGGTCATCAGCACTTGGGGAGCAACAGCTGTAAACATCTGATTGTCTTTGTAAATATAAGACATAGCTGTGTCAAAAGAATTCAGTGAATGTTTTGTTTATTAGCAGTAATTATCAGTGTATTGTTAACATGTCTGAATTGTACACTGGCCAATGTATGTAGTAAAGGCAACTGTTGAGAGTAGCTATTAGTCATTGATTTTCCATGAAAACACACTTGGTTTTGTTTACATAAAAAAAAAAAAATCTCATCAAAACACGCTGTATTCTTGAGGCCTAATAAACATACTGAGAACGTTTTCTGCCTCAAAAGACATTTGTAAAGCCTTACTTTGGAATATTTTGGGGGTCTGGTTTTCCTAAGTGTGCACTAGGTCACAAACTACACTGGGTAACTTTACCATCAGTTGCGTGGCCAAAAAAATGCTTGCTTGCATGTGAAAAGAATCAAATCTTCTGAAGACACAACTTTGGAGTAGAGATCAGGGCTAAAGACAAGATAGTTCACTGTATCACAGTAAGATTTTGTGGATTATTTTAAGATTATTTGAGCACAGCCAGCTCTCCAGAACATGTTAGCACCTGCTATGGCTTGAGATTTCTGACACAAGATGCAAAGCTTTTACGCCAGCATAGAAATCAAGAATATCACAATAAGCAATTTGCATCTGACACCACCTAGTTTCTTTCCTCCATCACTTTCTTCCTCTCCTTCAGCTCTTCCACAGAAAATCTCTTAGTGGAGTAGCAGTGTCCGCCGTGTGAAGCCACCAGCTTGTTGACGCCTGCGAGCAGGTCCTTCACCTGTGGGTAGCTCAGAGCGCTCTGGGACTTGGTGACGTTCAGCACATAATAACGGCTCCCGCACTTCCGGACCAGATCCTGTAGGCTCACATGGGCGTTGGCCACGTAGTCGTTGATTCTCTGAGCCCTGTGCTGGCTGCTGTCACAGCGCGTGAACAGGATGATTGTGTGCTCTGCAAACTCTTTTCCAAAGATCTTCTGCAGGTGCCCCAGCATCTCGCTCTCCCCCTGGGTGAAGCGCCCCACCTGGAGCACCAGCAGGAAGACGTGGGGTCCTGGGAGGGCCAGAGCCAGGCAGTCCTTGACCAACTCCAGGTTCTCCGTCCCATCCTCGTCCCACAGCTCAGGGGTGTCCACCAGCGTGAGCCGCCCCCCCTCTGCCAACACCTCCTTTCTCTCACAAGCCAAGGTTGGCTGTGGGGCACTGCGGCAAGGCTCATTAATTGAGTATTGATTACCTGCCCTCTCCAGAATGAGATTTCCAGCTGAGGATTTCCCACTGCCAGAGAGGCCCAGCAGGATGACTGAAGTTCTCCTCACATCATCAGCTTGTGTCCAAAAAGAAAAAGAAAATGGCTCTTAGTACACATTTTCAAAAAGAAGAGAGAATGAAATAGTTTAAAGGAAGGTGGAAAATCTATCCACTATCTTGTAAACACCAGAACTTTAAAACTGCTTTAAACTTTAACTCATCATGGGAAATGTTTGATGAAATGCAAACTATTTTTTCAGCAATGTCATACTTCACATTCAGTCAGTTCTACATATTCACATGCAGGCTGATTTATAAATTAGATGTGTAAATTAGACTACCAGTGATGGTCGGCGATATGACTATAACTGTATCGCCCCCTAGTGGGCCTCATCATTATGTCCTCCATATTAGAGGGCATTTCCATGTTCATTACCTGTCCTGTTCTTAGACATTTTCTGAAAGCAGACAGTTTCCTAAGAATTTTTTGAGATCTTTTGATTCCCCATAGCTGTTTTAAGTTTTAATAACTCTCAAAACAGGTGAAAAAGCAAACTGGGCCACATGATATGGTTGAGAATAGTTTGCACAGAAATGTTCTTGTAACTAAATTCAGCATCTAGTATATTCTTTTGTATGAATCTAGGTGTTTGGGGTTTGGGAAAGTGATGTTATAAGTTTGAATTTTCCTTTATCCTGAAAGCTAATGGCTTGTGATATGGCTAAAAAAAAAAAAAAAAAAAAAAAAAGGATCTTGGGAAAATGACTGCTTATGCAGAAAAACAGTTTGGTTGGACACACTTTTTTAAATCTTACCATTAGTGTTCGTCTGCAGCTGTAACATGGCTAAATGACTTCTCACTGCCTCTTCAAGGCTCTCTCTCTTTGTATCATGTTGCCTTTTCTCAGCCGCCTCCTTCCTCCTCTCCTCAGCGTGCTTAGCCTTCAGTTCCTCCACCTCGGTTGCTCTTTTTTTCTCTCGTTCTTCCATCAGTTGGTTGAAGGCCTGCTCCTTCCCCTCAGCCTCCTGGACCTTCTGTTTCAACATCTTCAAGGCTGTATCCTCTGTGCTCCTCCTCTTAGCTTCGCTGAGCATGTTCTCAGTGTAACCACACGCACCACTTTCAGCCAGCATGTAGTCGACCATCTCAAGCAGTGTACCGAGCTCGTCTGCTGTTGCCGGTGAGCCAGAGATGCGGCAGTACCTTCCGTCACACACATTTATCAGTTCCAGGAGGGCATCATCTAACACATCAACAACCTTTCCTTCTTCCAAAGAGATAACTATGAGATATTGTAAAGCCTCCATCCCAAACATCCCTGCAGCATCTCCATTATTCGTCTCTCTGTCTTTGTATAATGTCCACCTTGGATCAGCAGCAAAAATGAACTGATTCCATGGGTGGAAGTCTTAATGCAGCTCTCTATCGCCCGGCAGAAGTCCTCCTCTGTCATGTCTTGCTTTAAAACAGGATAGATCAAGCTCATCTCTCTGCCATCCAGTGTCACACCACAGACTTGATTTGGTCCCAGTGAACTAGAACACTCCAGCTGACCTTTCTGGAGTAAAGATTTCAGAGAGGACCATTCCTCCTCCATGGACATGACCACCAGCATCTGCCTCATGTCAGTTGTGCCGTCTGCAAGCAACGAACAGAGACATACTCTTTCAAAATGTATCCTATTACAAATTGCTCATCACCTGTTTCATTGTCTGAATTATTTACTGCAATCCCATTACATGCAAGCTGTTGCTTCCCAGCTCTTCCAGTGACTAACAGAGAAAGTCACCCTTGCATTACAGTTCATAATATACATCACATTAATAAATACATACAAATACGAATCAAAGATTTTGTGTATATACTAAAGAATTACTCACTGTGGGACATGTCTTTTCCTTTTTGGCTCAAAATAGAATGTGAAACTGGACTCTCTGGCTTGAAACGAGTAGTATGAGGGTATAAAGAGAGATGCTTCCTGCTCACAGCATTTAACATGTGACACACAGTTTTGTTGTAGTCAAGGAACTGCATTCCACAATGCAACCTGGAGTCACAACTGCAGGTCATCCATGACTGCAGGTTACTGCTTCTTCCTCATGCCTGAGATCATGCATGTGTGCTGGAAACTATTTGACATTTCATTCTGTCCGGTAGGTTTTGTTGGATTTCAGTACAGTGAGTTTGCAAGCATTGTTTTGGTCACAAGACAATATGTGTGTGTGTGTGTTTCTGTGTATGTGAGGGGGTTCATGTTGGCCTAAATTCTATAGTAGGTGTCCACACACACACACACACACACACACACACACACACACACACACACACATACACACAGAGAAATAGAACACAAAGAGTGAAGGTTCGACAATCCAAATCTAAGTAATCATATCTGAGGCAATCAAAGCCAGTGCACAAGAATTACCAAAGCCCACATCAACTTGCTCAGTTTCCTTTTCCTTTCCTAAATCCATTAAGTACAGCTTTCTCCACAGTGGAGCCAGAATACATCCTGTGATTGTTTCTGCTTTATTTATTGCTGAACCTGCCATGTTGTTCATACACAGGCTACAAACCACATAGATAGATAAGTTGTTATCTTAGGGGCATGACATGCAATTTGAAATTCGGCTGGGCCCGAATCAGTGTGGAAATACATATTCACAATGAGAACATGCAACAGTTTTAAACAAAATTGGCTATTATTTCACAAAAAACCTTAAATCGCCCATTGGCATGGAATCAGCAAGATCTGATCAAAATGTGACAGGCTGCTGTCACTGTCCTGCTCCACCGACAGACTGAGGAAATCATTCCTCCCCCACGCCATGCGGCTTTTTAACTCCACCCGGAGGAAATAACTCATTATACACATACTGCAATACTGGTAGATAACACATAAAGACTGGAGGGGAAGGGGTGATTCCATAAGGCTGGATCAAGTCTGACAGTTCCTGAATTCCCAGTACCGGGCGTCAGGTTCTGTCGACGGTCTTGGTCTCATGGTTTCACACTAACTCTGAACCTCGGTCGGAGCGTGTGTTCTTCAGGTTAGGTTATTTTCCACTGCTGCTTAACTGTTATTACTTCTGTTTAACTGTTAATACTTCTGTTGAAATTGTTCATATTCCTATCTTTTTATAATCCTTGTTTATAGTGTTTATATTGCTTACTGCTATTTATCATGTGTATACTGTACATTTCTTCTTTCTTCGAAATTTGCACATTGACCTACCTCTATGCACATTTTATACACCCATGCACACGGTTTTTTCTGTTTTGTTTTGTTTTTGTTGCACATTGCTTTTTGCACACTGGGTTGTACTTAGGTTATTCTGTTGTACTCAGATCTTATTCTGTTGTACTTAGATCTTATTCTTTTTTTCTGTTTTTTTATTTTACTTAATCTGTAATCTGTGGATACTGCTGAAAAAAAAATGTGAATTTCCTGCGGGATGAATAAAGTATCTATCTATCTATCTATCTATCATTTAAAAAAAAAAAAAAAAGAGGAGGGTGGAATTAGGTTTTTATGTTGAGGCCTGCGCTGTAAAATGGACATGCACTGAGACCCTGCACAGGCACTGACTGAGATTACTGACGGATTGCACCATCGCCCCGGCTGTGCTGCTGCGCGCTGTCAAAACGCCTCAAAACAAGACGGTACCACCGCGCGAAAAGGGGTGGTGCGACAGTGCGGTTTAATTAAATTTCCTATTATGAACCTTGAATGGTCCTATATGATATACATCGCTATATTAATAAGTTTAAAAACGAAATTATAATCATATATGGTGGATGTAGTCAAGGTTCCCTCGACAAATAATAATAACACGGATTCCTCACACCCCTAAATGTGGAATGGTTCCGTCGGTTGCTACGCTATCTTGTGTAGACATTCTCCAGGGTGATGGAGAAGATGCATTCGGCCTGAAAATACCGTCGTGTCATTTTAAACGTTTATTCCGTCCAGCGTAGCAGTAATTACAATGGCGAATATGCGGAGAGTTAACGGGAAGTACCCGGGAATGAACCCGGCTGTCAGGTAACGTTAATGTCGATTTATGTTTACGGAAAACGACGCTCAAATGATGCTTGCGAGCTAGCATGGCTAACGTTAGCGCCAACAGCTGTCCGTTATTACTTGACGGCTCCAACGGCAGTTACGAATAGCTAGTTAGCTAATTTTTTAATGTTAACAAGCTGTTTAAAAGACTAACGTTATTTAGCTAAGATACATTTTTCTTTCCTTTCATCGTGCCCAGAGAGCCAATCCTTCAAATAACAATGGCAGTTACAGTTTTTTTCAATCGCTTTACCTCCTTTGTCAACTCAGAAATGCTGGTATCAAAACAGTGAATCCATAGGCCTAATGAGAGGCGCACTTCCCAAAATAACACATTTTGTTTGCTAAAGGCTCTTACCATGACAAAACATTTCAGACATGCAGCAAAAGCACATTTTGTCACTGCCCAATACAACTAATCCACTCACTCACTTCATACTCAACACCAAAATGCAACACACCCTTTTCAGACTGAGCAGGTTCAACCTTACTTTTCTCCTGTGTGTATTGCAGTCATATTTTTGACAATTTACATAGTTACATATTGTAAAGCAAGTAGCAAAATCCAATATTTCCCTCAAACAACTCAACTTCTGCCCAAATGAGTAGATTTCTTCTATCAGCTTTACTATACTGTAACACAGCTGACAGCAGAATACAAAATACAGCTATCAGTTTGAACCAGGTTCTCCTGTGAGCTACACATTCAAATGTGAACTTACAGTAAAGAATTGCATCCAAACTCAGAAAGACTTTGAAGTGAAATTATACTGTATTGATGGGAAAAACTGAAATACGGTAAGTCACATACAGTATTACACAGAAAAACTCAAAGGAGTTGGAAAAAAAAATACAGAATACAATTTATAGGCCCCTTTTTTGTAGGTGCATACTGATTGATTGGTGAATGGTGATTGGTGGAAAGGGTAGTGGTGCAGGTGCACTAGTGATTTCATAGTGATGCAGGTCATTTCTATCAGCTGTGAGCAGATGTTTTGCTTTTGACTACCACAGTGAAGTCAATGGAGTCAGGGCCATGTAAATGACACATGTGAGAAGTGTTGTGCAAAAGAGCCTGAAAAATGTGTGAATCCAATGAAAAGGTATGAACACATTTGCAAAAGAAAACTTCTGCTGTGGTTTGGAGGTGAAGATGATGACAAAGTGGATCCCAGTTTCATTATACTGGAAAAAGCGAATGGAAAAAAACTGTAACAGCTACTGATGATGCCCAGTGCTAATTAAATATGTATTGCAAACACCGCCAACGTGAATGCATAAGCTATCTTAGACCGTTTTCTTTTATCTAATTAACGATCCATCTTATTGATAAGTTATCGATAAAAATCTGTCATGTCTGTCGTTAACTTTCTCAGCTGTTGCCGTCTGCGTCATGTCCAGTCCCTGCTCTGTGGAGGCGACTCTGCCACTCCTGATGGCATCCTGTGCTCTCTTGGTAAGTTTCAATTTTAAAATCAAATCCTCCTTATCTTCAGATTTTCTAATTGTTTTTCCATCAGTTGGGGTCAATTTGGCCCCAGCAGTTTAAACGTCCAGAAAGTGATTATAATAAAAATTGCTACTCAGGTTTATGTGCCATATACTTTAAGTTTCTTGCTGACTATCTAAATGGCAGGGCTGCATGATCTGGGCAAAATTTCATACCTCGATATTCATGCCAAATATTTTGGTAGTGATGCGATATGACTATGGGTTCACACTTATTTGAAACTTAAAGTGTAGAGCAGAGAGTATTGGGATGTACATATAAAATGCAGGTGAAACAAAAAGGTTGAAAAACTGTGTTCGATCAAGTTCATCCCCTCTTTAAAGAATTCATGAAAATGCCATTGGGAAGACGCTATAGAAGCGCTGCAGCAATCAAGAACATTTACAAAAAGTTTTTCAGACCATATGCAATAGCTCTGCTAAACTCGTAAACACTACTATGGAACTGTGACCATTATTGTTGTTTGCACTCTGCATGTTGTGTGTTTTTATTTTTCATATTTTTTTGTGATTTGCTGTGATGTGTTTTTAACCAACTTGTGAAGCCGAAGGGAAATTTCCACGTGTTGACAATAAAGATTATCTTATCTTATCAACAGTGAAAACTAAGCACTCTTCTAAAAACAGCATAACAGTACCAAATGGACGTAGAGAATGCAGTTACTTCACAAAGTATTTTATTGATCAGAACACACCGATCAGTGTCTAGGGCGGCATTAAAATAAATAAAAAATCTTAAACGATATTTTAAATGTAACAACAGTGAAAATTGAGCATTCTTACTCTGCTCCCACGCCCAATAATCAGCCCATGTCAGTTAAGAGAATACAGATCTTGCCTTAACAGAAGATGCATATTAATGTGTTGTGATCCATTTCAGGAGTTGACAGCAGGTACAATGTAGGCTGCACTGAGCTGGCCAACTATCTTTTCTCTGGATTGTATGGGAGGGCCCAGCAGAATCTGGAGCACCTTCTGGAGGAGTTCCCTGAAGAGGTGTTGGATGGTGAGTACTGCACTGACACTGATGCACTCTGATTAATCTAATTCGTTTTTTTCTTTAGTTTCCATCTATTTTGATTGACTGTTAGGCATATTACCTGTCTCTACTCATCAGATGTGATCCTGCTGATCAAGGCAGAGTGTGTCCACCTGTATTGCAACCCAGTGAACTACAGATACCTGCTGCCTTATGTTTCCCACTGGAGGAACCTGCATCTCTACTGCATGACCGAAACAGAGGTTTGAAAGCCTTCTATCTCCATAGACTTCACATCTTGGATTGCTATGAAGCTGATGCTATGCTTATGGCCGACTGTTGTTGTATGCATAAGCTCATAAACAGAAAATACGATTACTTCTTTCATATTCTCTATGTTCTCTGGAAATTGTATGCACTGTAAAAAAATAGTTTCCTTGTTTTTGACCCATAAATCTTATCTTTCATTCTACACAGTATGAAGATGAGGAGGCTGCAGAGGAGTTCAAAATCTCAAGTTTTGTCACAATGGTGCAGGACTGCCATCGCATTGGAGTACCCTACAGCTCACAGGGTACAGGATTGTATATTTTAACCACCAAATACATTCACCAACCTTGAAAAGAATACATATTCATTAACTTTATGAATTGCAGTGCATTGTGCCATTTGGTAAAAAAAAATGCAATGTCATTTCACTATGTCTGTGTACCACTTAATATCAAGGCAGCAGTTTTAATTATATTTGATCCACTACTATTTCAGGACACATGCAGAAGTTTGACATTTTCATGGTGGAAAAGTGGCCTCTGATACAGGCATTTGCTCTGGAGGGAATTGGTGGTGGAAGCTACTTTACCATGAAATACAAGGTACCCTCACACTTTAATGAAAAAGGCAATGCTGTAGTGAAACTGGACTAAATAAGTGCAGACTAATTGTTCTCATGAAAAACTACGTTCTGTCATTTCTGTATTGTCAAATGATTGTAATATTGTAATGAATGAAGCACCGCAGTGGGGAGAGACAGGCACTGTGTATTCAGCCTCCTGTGCTGTTCATGTCAGTTTGCTTTATCTATGTATCTTTGGTCTTCCAGCTAATGGACATCAGTGAGAGGCTTTGGCAGATCTACACCAGACTAGACCCAGTGTCTCTTGATAGTCTCCTCACTGAGGTAACCCTAAACTTCTTTATTTATCACTTTCATATGATTCCTGTGATGTGTGTTAGTTGTGATGTTCAAACCTTTGACATCTCGGTTATAATGTGGTTTCTTTAACCACATGCCTACTAAGAAACTTTGTACCTCCATAGACGTTTTCAAACTTGCATTCTTTAGCCATGGGCTAACTAAACCTACAACACACATACTTATTAGCCCGAGTCCTACAGTTATCCCTGGATTAAGGATTCACACTTGAAAATCTAAGCCCAGGATTAGTTTCTTCAGAACACTTGTATCCAGGGTCCAAAATTAATTTTTCGGCTCATCTGCCAATGGCAGGTAAACTAAGAAAATTTACCAGCCAATAATATTTGTTACCAGCCATGAAACTGCATGTATTATTTACATACTACACTTTTGAGCTTCATTTTTAGCCAGGATCTTGGGGCTCCTGTGTTGTTCAGACGAAACCTCTTGCAAGAAGGCCAACCTCTGTGTCTTTTCTCTGTGTTCAGGTTTTCTTTTTGGTGGCTTAATACTAGAAACTGCGTTCTGCAGTGTGTAACGCAGATGCTTCATATGGCAGACATAAAGTAGATTTAGTAGTTGTAGTTTTGATTGACAACAAACATTGTATTGCTTTTCAAAAGTATTCCTCTGAAAAGCTGTACTTTTGCTCTAACCTTGATTCGCACTACAGACCTTAACCCTGACTTTCTGGGGATATCCCCAGAAAATCAGGTAGGTAGCCAGGGCCAGGCGTAAGTGTAGTGTAACAAGTGTACTAATTCATACATGAGCAAAACTCCATTGTACATGTATAACTTGACTAGGTGATTGTATCACCTAGTCCTAAAACAGATCTGATCTGTATAACTTGACTGAATTAATTTGATATATTAAAATACAGTATACCAACAAACATACAACATTATATCATAGAGTAGGACATAAACATCCCCCACCAGCCAAATGCCCATAAACCTTGGCTCTGGCTGGTAACTCTGTGGTGGTGGCTCTGCTGCCACTTTGGCAAGTTGCCAGTCATCACTGGAAGGTCCCTTTCTATTCACAATTCAGATTAAACTGGTAAAATTGGGTTGTTTATTTTGGCATGTTGCAGCCTCTGTGGCCAGTGGGCATAAAACTCTGTGTTCTTTTCTGAGTTCAACAGATAGATAGATAGATAGATAGATATAACTATGACAGAAGATAACTGTCTTACAGTACCCTGTAAGAGATCATGGATATTGTTTATTTTAGGACTTGGTGATCTTTGAGAAGCAGTGGACTAGCTTTTACTCCAGCATGGACCTGGAAAGTCATCTGTCCATCTTGGAGCTGTCTGAAGCTCAAGCAGGAGAGGTAAGCATATATCCACATATTCCTCTCAACTCAGAACTCTCATTCTGTTACATTTTGCCTAATGTCAGCTGTCATGTTTTCATGATGACTTTAATGCTAGAAGCTTTAGAGATCAGTAGTTTCAATAAGATGCCACTGAAATAACAAATGCAAATGTGAATGTTGGATAGAGACAGTTAAGGACTTATTTAGGAGTATACTAAATTGACTTCAGTTAATTGTCTCAACTTTATAGTACTCATTTTCCATGTGGCATTCCCATGTACCTATTTTGTCCTTCAGGCAGGTTGACACAAATGTAAGTACTTGCAAATGGTAGTGACCTAGGTCTGGTCTCTTACCTCTGCACAGTGTATGCATAAAATGAATTCTTGTAAATCCACAGGCATTTCGTATTTATTACTCCCATGGCCTGATATCAAGGAACATCACAGACCAAAGGTATTTTTTATGTTCAAGAATGTTAATAACCAAAAATGGAGTTTGTTTGTTGAATGAAAATGGTCCTATATTTACAAAAAAAAAAAAAAAATCTCATGCCTTCCTTTGTTTTTAGTAAAAGTCGACAGCCCTTTTTGTTGTTTGGAAGCCATTCTTCCATGGAGAATCTGGAGAATTACTCCTTCAACTTCCCTTCTGAGAGTCACCAGATCCGCAGCACAGGGCCTCAAGGTTCTACAGCCAGGCACATGGTAAGACAGGAAAATCAGTGAATTACTGACAAAACGTGCAAGCCTCTGCTTTCTTCAGGAATGTTGCAAACAAGCCACCAGCTACAAATGTGATGCACCAGTATTACATTTCCTTAGCCAGTTACATTTTAAAAATAGAGTAGGACTTCTGTTAATGCTAAAGTTGATGTTAGACAAAATGACTTCCAACTATGAAAATTTCCCAGCAGTTGATTGATGGCTCGTCATTTTTAGTCATGTTTGACCTACTGCATCAAGATAAATGGAAAACTGGCCTGCAGTACCATCTGGTGAAGAAGTCAGGAACAACAAGCAGTCACCATTTAAGCTTTTTAAGGCCATGAAATGCAGGCCAGTGTATTAGGCATCTCTTATGGGAAGCAGTGCAAAAGTAGTTACCTCAGGATGGCTCATATCTTACTGAATCACGTTACCAGGAAGCATTTGAAATTTGTGAAGTGGGATTTACTTATTGTAATTGTGTCTGGTTCTACAGCCGCTAACTGTTTGTCTCCTCTAGATTCTGCAGTGTGTGGCTCCCAAGGGACCTCTAGCCTGTTCTCGAACCTATTTCTTTGGGACCACCCACACCCCCTACCTGGGTCAGTTTTTACTATATGACTTTTATTAGTGGGCAAGCTGGCAGCTTGTTTGACTTTGATTTTGCAATGGAGCTATTGATCATATGCATGTATACAAATCAGTAGGGTATAATTCTCTTGTTATTACTATCAGCAAAACTGATGACAAGCACAGCATATGCACAGTGTAAAAGCTGACATTGTTAACATTATGACAGGCTAACAAAATAAGAATTTAAGAGAAAGAGTGTACCTCATTGTAATGTGCTTTTCTGACTTTGTTCTTGGTTCATTTGATTTGACCCTCAGTCTCAACTCTTTATGTCTTCTCTATAATGCAGTTTGTTCATACAATTTATGTGTTTCACTCACAGGAAACCAAAATGTTCAGGAAAAGAAAACAGAGCTCCTGTAAGTAATTAATCTCATATATCTTTAATAGCTCAACAAATGATATATTCCCCACTATAGTGTTAAAGGCAGAGTGAGTAGGATTTGTTGGTTGCTGTTTATAAACACAACATTCAAAGTTGGCTCTTCCTCCCTCGCTAAGCTAACTGCTGGCAGCGAGTTTTCGTTTCCCAGGATGGCTATTGAACAAACTCCATTGCCGTCATAGAAAAAAAAAATGGTCCTGCCACCACCTACCTATTCAACAGAAAACAGGCCAACACCGCATTGCTCTACTTCCTCATCCTCTCCTTCAATGAAAGCCAACCCCAGATTCACTGTCCTATTGGATGCTGTGTTGTCGATCTGGCACTGCACCCTGTTATTAGCTGGGAGCTACACAGCCACTAGCCAAAGGCCGACGCTGAGGAAAGTCCTGAACACAGAAAAACAAGAAAATACAGGCATAGGGCAGGGTCTCTGTAGGTACACCCAACGTCACACACCAGTGGGTCATAAGTGATGACTGAGAGTTGATGCATTGTTTTTTAGGAAAATCCTATTCTGCTGTTTAATGCTTGAGTATAAGAGTGCCTTTTTTTGTTTCAGGCTTTTGTCAGAGATTTATTCGGCTGCTGTCGAAGCAGTCCTTTCAGGAATCAAATGCTACTCCCGTACCTCCAGTGCTACCAAGGTAAAAACAAACAAACAAACAAACAAGAAAACAAAGACTCAGTAGCACTGTTTATCATTTACCTTGCACATTTTGCCAATTTTGAAATTATTGTTTTTTTAGGCCAAGGACGTGGCAGAGCATACCTTTCTAGTGACTTTGGACTCTATGAATTTAAGTCAGTACCGCAGTTCTCTCAGGTAATGACTGAGTGATTTTGTTTTTTTTTTATCGTCATACACTGTATGTGCCCAGAGGCCTGTACCATAAAGCTGGATTTCGGCTTAGCGAGGTAACTTCAGGGTTAACCCTGGGTTTTCTGTACCACGAAGATGGTTTACTTTTTATCGGGGTATGTTGCCGTGGTAACATACGCTGAACACCTAACCTGCTCCGGAGCAGGTTAAGTTCAGGAGAAGAGCTCAGCAGGTATAAAAGCCCCACCTAGTGACCAGTCAATTCTCTTGGAAAATGGCCTGCCCATTTGATGAGACAGTGTGAAGAAGTAAGGCTATATAGCCTACAACATGTACATATACATATGCTACATGGATAAGATATAGTAAGCGTACTGACCACTTTGAAATATGTTTTTATACTTATTTTTTATTTGCTCCCACGTTCTTTTTGCTCCACTGGGGTTGCATCTGAAGTAATAACTACAAATTTCATAAACACATAAATTTATGGAACACGCAAATGTTACTATAGTCAGATCTACTCGTGCCGTCATGGTGGGGAAGTAATATTATAATCCCACTAATTTACGCATTGACACAGTCGGCTATTTTTTGCCAGAATTCCTTGCGGCTCTTGGCAGCTGCAACTGTGTTGCTTTTTGCCTGGATGATGGATTTATGTTCCTTGTATTTGTTTCAGATTATTGTCTGCTCTTCCGTCGTAAAGTATGCGGCTCGGTTGGATTTTTCCATGTCTGCAATTGGTCGTATACAGCAAACACCGCCCTTTTTATGTGAGCGCGCACAGATCTAGATTGGAAAACACTGGGTTCAGTTAGTGAGTTAATAACCGGCTTTGTGGTACCGAAAATCAGGATTTCGGATGTCTGGTTAAGTGAAGCCAGATAACTAAGAGAAACCCCGGGTATGTTAATCCAGTTTTATGGTACAGGCCTCTGGTCACCCATGTGTGCAGTCACAGTGAAATTTGTGTATAACATACATGCTTCCATATTTGGATGTCATGCATCCATCCATGTAGAACCCACGTTTCTGACGCAAACTATAACCTAAATCTTTCATATTCTTCTACAAATTACACTTTTTACATGCCCAGGAGATTATGTCATTTATCAGCTGGTAGTTTTTTTTTTGTTTATTTGTGTTTTTGTGTGTGAATGTCAACTTGTTAGTTTTGGTTGCCTTTGTGTAATCGAATCACTTGACATCAGAGTGGTATGTCTATTCATAGATTAAATCCATTGAGTTTAGGCCATGCTAAATCTCTTGTTTGATTCTTTGTTTCATTCTTTCCCTCCTCAGGTCCAAAATTAAATTCTGCATTCAAGCAGTGAATAAGGAGGGAAGGTGGGTCACTTGTCCTTATATTTATTTTTATCCTGGTACCAGGGCTCATTGTTATGTTTTTTATGCCTCCGTGCTGGCAACAGCCATGGCCAGAGACATTTTGTTTTTGGGATGACAGTCCGTGTCTCTGTCCCATTCTTGTGAATGTGATATCTCAGGAATGCCTTGAGGCAATTTCTTGACGGAGAGCTAGTCCTTCCTTTAGGGAAGGAATACTCTTGCAGGTTGAAGTCTAACAATTATTGATGGCTGTGGCCAGTTGCACTGATGAACTGTATAAAGTTGTTTATTGTGTTGTGGAGCAGAGTCATTGAGGATCTGGGTGGTCTGTACATGTGATGAAGTTATTGGTCCTCTGTACTCCTTTATGAAAATAGTCTGAGGACAGCATGTTTCTCTAATTACTCACTGGAATCTTACATGTCAGTAAGATGATAACTTCTATTTCACCAAAAATACATGTAATACCTTTTTATTAAATGAAATAAATAAATACATTTTATTAAATCACTACTACTCCTACTTCATTACTACTCTTACAAGTCTGGACAGACATGGATGTAAACTGCAACTTGACTGGTTGGAAGACGCATACAACCACAAGACAGTATTGATAATATTAAATCTGTGGACATTTATTACCTGATCCTCAGGCCCTTGAAACAACAACAACATTTTGTGTTTTTATTCAGGATCATACCACTTACTGATGAAGACAGCCGTTATGTAGTGAAAACTGTAAGTGACAAGACTTACATTACTTTGTCACTCATTTAAGAGAGATGTTGACTGCTTGTTGTTATTCCTTGGAAAAGTGCTTGTTAGCATTTTGAGTTGTTTTTCTTTTGTCTTGCCCAGGCGTCCATGACTGTTTATGACATTCCAGACCTGCAGTGGGGCACGGGGAATCTGGGCTCTGTGGTTTTCTCTGAATCCTTTTTGGAGTCCAGCATCAACATGCAACAGAAAGGTAAGTTGTAGATTAGATTAAATTGAATTAAAATAGATTGTTCATTGATCCCAGAAAAGAAACTTGATTTACATAAGCAGGACAAAGCCACAGGTCACTGTTAACACAAATAAACAAAAGTTATTTTGAAGCAATGGAGGAGCAGTCTAAAAATATCCTATTTCCTGTCCCCAGCATCACATTTCTGATTTGCTTAGCATAATTGTCATTCTTTGGCTTTGTTGTTTAACCTACATGCCAGACATGTCTGTTTTTCTCCTGTAGATGGCAGTGTGTGGTCAGACAGCTGCTACACCATCCTGACCACGACTGTGCCTCGCTATGCCTGCTGGCTGGTACGTATGGGGCTGAAAATGGAAGACAGTCACACATTCTTATATTGCCACATGTTTATCAGATAAGAAAAAGAACCAGTGTTTGGACAGAAAAGACTTTTGCAGACCATGAATGCTCAGCAATGACCTAGTTCAAATTCAAGTAATTTCACACCTTCACACTTTCCCATCACAACAACAGGCTTTCACTCTGGGCTGCCAAGCAGCTTGAGGGCACCTTGGCTGTAGTTGGGGTCCTAAAAGTTGTGTTTATATTTGTACTGTTTAGGGGACATCAGCATTTTACTTGTTTTTAAATGTATTTATTATTTATTATTATTTATTTATTATTTATTTATTTATATTTTTATTTGTCAATTGTATACATCAATTTCATTTATTTGCTTGCAATTCTCACAATCACATTCTCTTTAGATGGAGTCTGATGTTAAGCAGTCTGAACAAGCACAGCTCCTTATGAAGGTAAGTTAAATAGTACAAAATATTCATTGCACTGTAGGTAGGTATGTTTGTATACATATGAAGTGCATGATGTGCCTTTATGATCTGTTTGTCTTGAGCAGAAAGAAGAAGCCACTTGTTTGGGGGCTGCTCTGACTGCAGCAGATGCTGCATATGTGTTCTCCAACAGCCAGCTCTCCACACCTGAAGAGGGTAATGCTCTTCATTTACATTCTCTTTGGAAGCATTCATATATGAAGCATTAGCTGAGCAATTTACAGAACAATTTATAATGTGTGAAACAGTAAGATAGATGGTAGCAAGATGATGTCAAGTGCTAATATTCTATGTAAAAAATATTCTCTATAATTTTGTTACTTTTCAAATGTTAATTGCAGGGAAAATCAGCTTCTTCTCTGAGGGACTCCTTTTTATCCATCCTCAATATGGAAGCATCACCCTGTCCAAGAATCACATCAGCGCTATCAAGTTTTATGATGCAGTAAGCATGCTTAACATATGACTAGGAGAAATATAATTTTTAGTTTAATATTTACAGTAATGCCTTCTAACATAATTCAATAGTCAGATTTGTTTGCTGTATGCTAGCATACTGTTACTGTCTAAAGTATGAGATTTCTACTTGTCACATGATAAACAGTCACAAGGTTTATGGGCAAAATTCTTACTTATGTCATGCTTTTTAGATTCCACTGTACATTACTGATGTAAATAGTTGTGAATTTTTGCTAAGGGATCTTTGCTGGCATCCTTATTAAACTGCTCTAAAGCCTGTTTTCTCCTAATATGTATGCTGCTGTGTATACCTTCTTGTGTCCTCTTAATACCAGGACTCCAGTGCTTTGGCTTCTCTGTTTGTGGAGTATGAGAGCAATCTGCTCTCCCACCTGCCTTTCCCTCTCCACAGCTCTGATCGCTGTCTGGTCTTTGCTCTTCAGCCCAAGTCCAAGAGCCACAAGGCCTTTTACTCAAAGGTAAGGGCTCTAGCCAGCAAATGACCTTTTCTGTCAAAGGTCAGTGTGGAGACAAATATGGGCCATCTGAGTACAGCTAACTAGTCAAACTATCAGTCTCTTTTGTCTCTTACTTGTTATCATCACACAGTTACTAATCTTATAATTTTGTAGTATGATTAGGGCAGAAATGGATAATAATTGAAAAAAAAAAAAAACGTTGACCAGACTAACTTGTGATGGTCTAACAAAAACATAAAACATAGATGTTTGATTATTCACTGAAGGTCTGAAAATAGGACAGATGAGTTACAGAATATGATTTGTCTCTGTGTTGCTTCCAGAGGATCAAAAGTATATGTTTTAATTTGGTCTTTGTTTCTGAAAAATACTGTTTTCCAATGTAGTTTTGACATGGATTTTCTGCTCCATTACTTAGTATTTACAGCTCAATTTGTATGACCCTTCTCAATATGCGTTGCAGGTTTTATCAGTGTGGCGAAGCTCTGATTCTGGACTCACCATACAACTGGTGGACCAAGATCATCTGACCTGGGCCCAGACAAATATGTAAGGAAACTGTGCCACCTTCATGACTACATGTAAATGATCTGTGTCCTAGATTTCATTGTCCATTTCAAAGAATATAAAAATAGAGATCTCAGTTTTTTATTTTTATATGTCACAGACATGATTTATGTGTAAGAAACCTTAACAAATGGAGCCTCAGTGCTTTTTTGAAACTGCATGTTAATCCTGCCCAGACATACTATGTGACAAGATTTCGGGATATTCCTATAATCTGGAACTGGAACTGGAACTCAGGCTCAGGATCACTTCATTCAGACTGACATTTTGACAACACTGAGCATTAATTTATTGTGTGAATCAAGTTTGTTATATGAGGGAGGTGACTATTGTTGTCCATGTAATGTAATAAGAAAAAAATTCAAAAAATCAATGATTCTGTTTATCCAGGCACACCAGACTGCAGAAACTGCACGACAGTCAAGAGCCACCGGTGGCCAAACGTAGAGGCTGCCTGAAGACTTCATATTCCCAGCTGCCAGAGCAGGACATGTTAGTACAGTGCTCACAGTACAGTCTGATCTCAATAGTGTTCAAAATTGTCTTAAACCAGTAATAAAACCCGATGCCGAGTATTGTTGATGCTAAATAGCTTTTCATGTCAAAAAAACTCTGTGACCAGTTTTTCTTTTACTATCATTCAACTGTTTCTAACTGTGAGGGGAAAAAAAGAAAGACCATGTACAGGAGTAACAGAACTTTTTGGCTGCTTCTTAGACTTGCTCAGTACAGTTGTGATGCACTGTAATTACGCAACCAACTCTAAGAATTTATATCCAAAACAAATGAAGATCAGGTAATTGCACTACCATTCCACATATTATTATGTTAGTATCAGAGAAGGACCAATTTTTAAACCACAGCAGATAGTGGAACAGATAAAAGTATTAAAACAAATCTTCATGATGAAAGAAATTTTTAAACTTTGATCTTAGTATTGAGGTTGTAGATCTCATTTTTGCTAGTGCCTTGAAGCAGCATGAAGATGTTTTTTGAAACAGTTATTTGTTAGTTAGCTGTTTCATGGTGATGATTGTCTGTTTTCTGAGGTGTATATTCTTTCCTTGACCAGGTTCCTTCAGCACTTCGCCCTGAGCAGTGTGAGTCAGGAGCCCATTCTGAATGACCACCTGGAGGCGCTCTTCTCTTCTGCAGAGCTGAGGAACCCCATTGCTAGCCAGGGAGACAAGGTGAGCACAGTGCCTAAAGTGAAACTGCAGGTATCTGAAAGAATACAAAAGATGAATAACTATTTTTTCTGGTTCCCTCAATAATCTCAGAAGCACCTCTGTGTTAACACGTTATCATGTTAACTTTTACTAGGGCTGTGCTGATGGAATGTTTTTTTTTTTTTTTTTTTTTCTCCATTTAAAATCTCTGGTCAGGTTGTCATTACCATCATCACTGGACTACCAGGAAGCCATAAGAACAGACTCTGCAACTTCCTGGTCCAGTTAAACAAAGAAGGTGTAAGGTAAGAGAGATTTCAGCCATCAAAGTTCCTTATGTTTTCTTAATAGTGATTTAGACTTTTGTTGTCTTGGCCCTTGGGCTCCAGAACACAGTGTTTTTAGGAGTTACTGCTTTTGAAAAATCTGTATCTTCTTTTAAATCACTTCTTGAAAGACATTCTTATTGGCAGTTTTTATACAGTTTGTGTTGTTTCTCTAATGTTCTGCTTTTTAGTGATGTCATAGTACACTGATAATCATAATAATGAACATTTTATTTCATTGCAACTGTACTGTAGGTGGGTTGTTTATCAGCCTTGTCCTGACAGCTGTGACAGCTTCTCAGCCTCTCACCTCCAGCAATACCTGTCCAACTTCCTTGAGATCCAGAGAGGCCCGGGTGGCAAACCTCGCCTTCTGGTGCTCTCTCCCGGGTAAGAAAGAACAGAGCAGCTTGATATAGAAAGCAAGAAAGAAATCAGGTAGTAATCTGGTAGAGGAGGGCTGGATTGAATTTAAGTGTTGAACTGATTGTTGCCTCAGCTCTGTGTGAAAGCATTCCTAAGATGGCAGTGTATGCCTGGGCCCTTTATTGTTATGTCTAGATTTCAGAGTGACCAGAAGGCCATGGCACAAGAATGCTTAGGTTGCACTGAAGTTCGTCATTGGGTCAAAGGTCAGAGTCATATCTGGGGCCAGACCATTCTTAAAACATGATGAGCATAATCAATCCTGGTGGTCATTTCTGAGACTAACACAGTAAATGAAGTGATACCAGAATGGGTGTAATGTAATTTCTTTTGTTAGCACCAATTAAAATCCTAGCTCCTGCATTGTGTTCTGGCTGGAGGTGTGACTTTTGATTTAGGTGGAAATAAAGACAGCTGCGTGGGTCTAGACATGAGGAAATATAAGTGTGAATGGCTTTCTTCAAGGACTATTTACCATGGTTTTGATTACTTCTGAGACTGATTGATTTTGCTCGGCAATATGAGTAGGGCTCTCCAGCTAAATGTTTTTGGAGGCATATGTGCCCCTGAATTGAAAAAATTTAATATGGTGGATATTGCCTGCATCTTACTTGTAATTATGAAGCTGGGTAAATAAAAGGTGAATAAAAATTTGAACAATAGAAGTAATCGCATTTTGTTGTGCCAATTTTGATATTTGTTCATGTTGATTTCCTTCTCCCCATACAGATACACAGATGTTCTGGATGTGGTCCAGGCAGTGCTGTTCCACCCTGACCCAGTTGTCCAGGCTTGTTTCACTATTGGAGCTGTGACTGCATGTGTGGATCCTCTCACCTCCTGTATGGAACACAGGTAATAGTCAGCAGTAGAATCACATATAAATAATGTAAGATAAACTAAACCTTAGACTCAGAAAAAATCAAAACAGACTTTAATAGACATAGAAAAAATTATAATCAGCATCAGATAGTGTCAGGTAAGTGTCAATTATTGGAAGTATATTACATTAATGTTTCAATACTTGTGACATTTTGTGATGTCATTTGTCTGTTCTATGTGGCATACCTCACCCATTTGGTTCCCAAATAAGCAAAAACAAACAGAAAAAGCACTTGCATACAATATGAGGATTTCCCCCTGCTCTGTTTTGCAAGACCAGGCAATGAGACAGACAGGGATAGATGATGGTAAATTGTTGAAGTGCTGGAGGTTTCCACACCAAGGTTATATGACACTTTCAGCTGTTAAAACTCAAGGCCGCTTCCTTTTACAGAGAGGATCAGTCCTACATTTAATTTCACTCTCCTTTTGTTACAAGCTTTGAGTGAAGCTCACAGAGCCTCTCACTGTCGTACACTGACTGAGCTGCTTCACACAATATGACATACCACTCTGGTTAATAGCCTGATTTCCACTGCACAGCCAAACAGAGCTAGACAATGCTAGTTATATACAGATGTAAATACTGTAGAAGACCTCATGCTGCTGCCCTCATACTTGTATCCCACAAGAAAAATGATGGAAAATCGAGTTTTGTTCTCTTTTCAGCCAGCAGTTAGAGAAAATGGTCGGGTAACTAGTGGGTTATGAGACAGAAGTTTTGCGTTAGAATATAGTAATTTGATTCTGAAATTCAAAAAGAATTCTCTGCAATACTAACACAACATGCATGCAAGACATATGCTTGAGGGGAGACTTCTACAGTAACTACTACAACATACCATACTAATGTGTGATAAATGCATGATGCACAATCTGTCCCTTCATTTTCCTGCGTGTCAAAATTTCTGATTCTGTTTGCATCTTGGTGACCAGATGGATGATTGGGTATTGCACTAAGCTTTGAATATAAATCTAAAGCGTGTTTTTGATCTTCTACTACAAACATTTTTTCATGACCCTCCAGCTCAACTCTGACAAGCCTTGCTTGGCCCAGCTGTGGAAAAGTGTGCAACCAGAGCCTTAGTTAGCAATGTGGTTAGCACTGACTTTTCCATTTCAGGCAACTTTGACAAGCCTTCTGTCACTGCCTGTTGCCATTGATTGTCTAGAGGTCCATAGACCCCCACTGTGGCGCTAATTGGGTGTGTTTAGCCCAGCTCAGAGCTGACCTGCCTGTCACCCCCCTCAGCATAGCCCTTTAATCCCCCAGATCCACATGAGAGACCAGCACACCCTCCTCAGTGGAGCTCATCAGTCAGTCATGATCCATTCTTTGTGATGGATGTAGACAGTTCATTACATCAGGACAGGAAAGATGAATGCCTCTCAAAGAGCTGATCCCCCGGCTTGCAGGCTTCCCAAAATCAGCAGGGCAGGGTCTGTGGTGGAGGGGGCTTCGATGTTGTGAAACTTGGCTCAGAAGAGAGAGGAATAACACTGATCGATTAGAAAACTCAGGATAAATTATGTTAAGATTAAATAAAATTACAGAAAGCTTTTACATTGGTCAGTGACCAGTCACAGTCACAATGTCATCCTGTGAGTTATGCTGCCACACGATGGATAATCAGATTGTTTGCCAAGAACCATAACATGGAATTAGCCTGTTTATCTCTGCACAACTTTGGCAAGCAGTGTTGAGTCATAAACAGAGTTATTGTTAGTGTAGATATTATGAAGCACAAGATAAAATGAAGAGGGCTCTGAAACTAAATTAATTGAAAGAAAGACACTTAGATACTGTACATAACATGAGGCTTATTTTCAGGATGAGTTTTGACAAGTATTATTATTAACAGTAATGATAAATTGACAAAACTGTTGTTAAATCAAACAAACAAACAAACCAGTCCAGTAAAACTTATGGTGTGACAGTAACCCTGTTTCAGCCATTTCATTATAAGGAGTTAAACTAAAGTAAGACAATATTAAATAGCAAGTGAGGCTGATCTACTTTTTGTTTTTTATCCCAGAAAGAGGAAAATATTGCCTAAAATATTTCTAGTTCAGCATGATATAATGCCCGATATTACTGTCTTCTACTGCAGACAGCACAGTTAACATTTCAGAAATATGCTTTAGTGTGTCTGGTCCCCAGCATTTGAGTCCTGGTTGGTGGTAATTCCTCACCCTCCTAAGTTATATGCCCCTTTGCTGAGCCAAGAAAAGGACCTCCTGGAGAGCTTAATGAGCTTCTGATAGCATTTTACCATCTTCAAGTCTTGCTACATGGGCTCAAGTTAGTTCTTAAAATTAAGAAAACCAAATTCATTACTTTGTATAGGGCTTGTTCCCAGTCCCCAGGGAACACAAATCTTTACACTCTCAGTGAGGACTCAACTGAAGTCATCATACTCTATTTAGATATTTGGGTGGAAGACAAGCTTTCTTTTAAAGCAGGAAATATTATAACACTGTGAAACAAGGATTGTTTAACATGTTAGCCAGAGAAAAACTCTTGCAGGCTACCTTTTTAAGAGTTTTGGACAATGGTGCTGTTGTCTCCATGCATGCTGCCTTTTCTACACTCCACCTTTTAGATTCTGTGTAATGGTGCTCTTCAAACTCCTGTACTAATCCATGTATGCTTTATGATTTGGTAGACTGGCCATCACTAAATCTTAGTAGACAACCTCATTTGTATATTTTTGTGTAAACAGCCATGCCAGGTAAACTCCCCTCATATACACATGTAATCACCTGAAGCAGATTTCTAGCAGTTGTCAGCTTCGTTCCACCAGGCGGCCTACTTACCAGGTTCCAATAGGTTGCACTGAGATGGGGAAAAAAGCCTTCTTCTACTTTCCCCCCTGGATCTGGAATAATCAGCAGAGCATAATACATCTTAATAATCTAGTCCCCTTAGAAAATTTTAAAGACACATTGAAAGTCCATAGAATTGAATAATGCAACTGCCTCATTTGAGCTGGATTTAGTCTCGCAGAAATGATATTTCAATCTCAAGGAACTTCCTGGTGAAATAAAGGTTAAAATAGAATAAATGATACATGTCCTTTCCTTCTCTTTTACTGTAGGTTTACTTTTCCCAAGCTGGTGGAGCAGTGCAGCCAAGGTAACTCTGATCCTGTTGCACTACCATCCCTACAGTGCAATGTTCAGGCAGTTGTACATGTTGATCATGCGTTTGGTCGTATGTGTGTGTGTGCGTGCGTGCGTGCGTGCGTGCGTGCGTGCGTGAGTGTCTGTCTGTCCACATCTAAACTTGGAAACAACTGGGTCTATTAGCCTAAAAAAAAATTTGTGCACAGGTATGACGGTATGATGAAGAACCTCTTGTGGTGATTCAAAACCTTTGAAAAATCATTTGTTGTCACTACTTCCGTTCCCTCTTTTCATTCACTGTCTAGCCCCCACAACCACAGCTGCTCTCTCCCTTTCTCTCTCTTTGGATGTTGCTGGGCCTATCAGGCTTTTTTTTTTTATCCTGTTGTGGCCGGCCTGTTGTGGAACCTTTTAGTTCCTTGAAAAGTAGTTCCTGGGAGTAAAAGTAATGGGTGATTTGGATGGAAAAAGGCCTATAGGCACAGAGACAGAGAGAGGTGTGTGCAGTGGCAGGTCACCAATGCTGCATAAATACAGTGGAGGCACTGTACTGACAGTCATTGATACTGATGTTTTTGCAAGTGTTATGCACTCTAAGAAGCCGTTCAGCATTGCTATTCTACAAATCCATACATCACACTGCTAGGTTTTGTAGCATCAACATAATCAGTAAGGAGTGGTCAGGCAGTCCTTATTGACTTCAGTCAGCTACTAAGGAACTGCAGTAACATTGACCGGTCTCAGAAAACAGAAAAAATACTTAATACACTATTAAGTGTCACAAAAGTGTACAAAGTAAATATTCTCTTAAGTAATATAGGTTAAGTTTGCCACATAGGACTGTGTACAGTGGTAGTGTTAAAAGCAACCCATCTGTCCTGCAGTTGTCCTCCTTGTACTGCAGCAGCACCACAGCCTACTATTTCTTAGAGGGTTGGTGATAGAGCTGAATAGGCTTGTTCTAATACAAGACCTTAATCATTTGAATTACTGCATAATAGACCTTTTTTCCTCTCTCTGGTGTCTGAAAAGGGAGCAAAATTCCCCCAAAATTCATCTTGCAGTGCAGCAGTGATGCCAGTCAAATGTGGGATGTGGCAGTGGCTACACTGGGGTGTTTTTGTATTCTCTTGAAAGTGAGAACATTTTTTCTAGAATTCATATTCTCCTTCTGTGCTCTATTGTATGTCAGGTATTGTGAGTACAGTGGTGTTCACCAGGCTGACAGCAGAGCAGAAGCACCCTCTCATGCAGCATGTTCAGCAGCTGGTACGCTCTGCCAACCCCACTGCAGCCTTCATACTGGCAGAGAGAGGAGCTGTCACCAGGTAGCCGCGTACAGAATCATGATCAATGCCCCAAACAATCATTTAACAGCTTTTATCGTATCTGCCTAAAATATTCACCCCAGCCAACATTTTATTCTCTTGTCTGAGGCTATATCAGAATCTGTTGGGTAAAACTTGAGTATGAAGCGGTGTATTAACCTATGGGAAAGGGCTGTACTGGAAGTACACTGTAATATGTCATCAAAATCTTCCTGATGCATTCTATACAGTGTTTACAATGATGTAACAACAAGATATAAATACAATGTGTATCGAAAATATAATTGGAAGTACTTTAATACCAGGGTGGGGAGATTTTAAGTAAGTGCTTGCACAGTATTTTCATTGCCAGTGTTTCCATATCAATTTATACAGTGGGTTAAAGTCATTGATAAGTGTTAATCATCTATTCTCTATTTTTCATTGATCCATCCTTTTGTTAGGACTGAAGATGTGAAGCTGATATTGTCTGATAGCAGTTTCAATGAGCCGCAGATGCTGAGAGCACGCTACCTCCTGTACCCCGGCTGGTAAGACCCCCATTCCACTGTTCATTCTGTTGGTTATGACCCCCACGTTTCTTCATGTCCACATACCTCCTCCCCCTTAGAGTTGACATTCAACCTTTTGGCCACTAAACAGCAGATTGTGTTGATTCCTGGCTCAGCGTACATCAGTCCTGCCTCAACTCCCGCCCTGCGGTTTAATTGCTGCGGGGCTGCAGTGGTGGGGGTATCGGCTGCTGATTGCTGTAAAGCCCCACAGGGCATCTTGCGTTCTATCACCAGCTGCCTCCTAGCAGCCGAGTAACAAGCTGTTGGCGGTGCGGTTGCCATGTACACAGAGGGAGTCTCCTTCCCTCTGGACCCAGTCCATTCAGGCACCATGCCTCAGTGGTCAGCCTAATATGAACCCCTACTAAATCCTTGACTCAGATCATGTACACTGGATATCTGCCTGGGGCCCATTCTTTTGATTTACTAGTTTTTTAGCTTTATTGTGTGTGGCTGTGTGTGCGCATGTGCATGTATGTGTGAGTGTGTACGTGAGGACAAGATGCTTTTAAAATATAAATGTCTAGCTCAGTAACCTCTGTAACCTCTAGTTTATTTTATTATTATTATTATTTATTTTTTTTTTTTTTAGCCAAAATGAATATATGCATTGCATAGAACCCTCAAACGCTGGTTAGCTGTTTGATAATGCAGTTGTACAAATAAACAAACTTTCTGGCTAAAGACAAATCGTTGCACCACCAGCATTTGGATAGTTCTGGTGTTAATTTCTCACCATGTGTGTAATGTGCATGTGTGTTGTGTTTCAGGTGTAAGGGGCGCTTCTTCTCTGGCTCCGGGTCGCTTGTCCTCACTCAGCAGTGTGTGGTGTTCAACCGGCCCCTAGAGAGGCCTCTGTTTGTCACCCGCTGTAAAGGTGAGATGGAAAGAAAGCCCCCCTCTCCACCTCCCCCAACACGTGACATAAGCTTCAGATATGAGCTGGCAGGGTGTGACAGTGATTACATAAGCTGCCTTTCCCTCCAAATATGGAGAGGATTGTGGTCTCAAAGTAATTGTCAGCAGTTGCTGTGAAATGATCTGTATCCCCAAAGGATGCATCAAACTACTACAGTTTGCTTCTATGGTAGTAACTCTGCTAAAAAAAAAAATTTAAAAAAAAACTGTGTTTTTTCCTTGTAAACTAATGTATCAGGGTTCCTACACTGTCTGGAAAAATGTGGACATTTTTTTTTATTATTTCTCAGGTCTGGAAATGTATGGAAAAAGAAGAGAGAGTATGGAGAAATATTTGCATTTCCAGACTGTCCTGGATTCACAATTTTCTAAAAAGCAGTTTTCAGAAAAGCATAATTCAGAGATTGCAGTAATAAGTGAATCACAAATGCAATGTATTTTGATTTTGTTCACATTTGGACCAACCAGCTGAATATGCTCTCCATTGAGTGTGCTGGGCAGAGTGATTCAAATAACTGTCCATATTACGGTGCACAAATTGACAGTGGTACTTGCCACTCCATCCCATCCAAGGCCTGAGAAATGGCTTACCCATCCAAAATATAAACAAGTTCAAATTCTCAGTTGATGCAACCATGCCAAATTTCAGCCTTCTGGGGTGAAAAGTGTGGCCGCCAAAGGGTGGGGAAATTTTTATGGACTGGCTGACTGACCAACATTAAGCTACAGAGCAGCTGGTTGCAGCTAAAATGGTTGGCAAAGGACACTAAAACAGGGAGAAAAGAGAATGGTGCAAACTGTGTGAAATCATTCTATGACATTTCTATGAGCAAGTCAGCATTCTGTGGCTGATCATCTTTTGCTCAATCCACCCAACCCTCACCCAATGTGAAGTCAATAAGTTATGAAGGCACCAGCACATGTAAGTTAGAGTATTTACATGCAGGATAATCTTGGGTCTATCAGCAGTCTGAGATGTTAAACATAGTCTGAAAAAAATCCACAAAAATGTCTTGAAATGTAGGTCTGGAAAAATCTGGAATTTTAAAAAATAAAATGCATAGGAACCCTGCAGTATTGTACAGCTTTATACATCTCACAATTCTATGTACTTAATGTTATGACTTTTTATTGTCTACCACAGCATTCAAGTCATCACTGAGGCTGAACCCTTTTCAAGGGAACGTGTACAATGTTTGGGGAAAAGTCCAGTTTTCTGGTAGGAATGAAATTTTTTCCATTTTGTTTTGCTTGTATAAAATACTGTATTGGTTTTGCTAATATTTTCCCATATTTAAAGTTCAGATTTAGAATTAAGAGAGAGTTTGTCTGTTGTTAAGCAATACGAAATGAATTTGATGTCTTTCCTTGGTAAATATTTGACCTGCATTTGCATTTCCCAGTTTTGGGAATTATTAGAGAAAAGGTTTCCCTCAAGGCAGGCAGGAACCAGCTGACGGTAGGAATATTGCTCGAGTGTTGCTCTGGTGTTGTGTCAAGAATATAGCTCATAGTTCACCGATTTGGTTTGCTCCACATAGTTTTCTCACTCTGTCTTCATTTGAGACTCTTTTGTAGAGTTGTTGCATGAGGAGAGAGTGCAGATGCCTGTGAAGAGATGTGCAGAGAGTGTGCAGATATTTGTGGAGAGTTGAGAGGATACAGTAGTATGGAGTGAGTGTGGAGGCTGTATGTTTCTGAAACTAGTGTCTATTGTCTATCTCAGTCACTGTGTTTAGGGTAGTATATCATTTACATCACCTTCTGTTTAGTTGTTTTAATTCTCTTATTTAGCTATTGTACATTGAGTACATCTCTTAAATTGAGTTGGGACACATTTGACATGTCTTATATTGTTTTGTACTACACACGTGAGTTCTGTGAGCCATTTTGGGAGCAGAGGGATTGTTTGGATGTTAAGACATTAACACCCCACCTACAGCATGCTGTTTTCCATATGAGGCTGCCACAGCAAGCATTGCACTAGGTAGGAGTTATATGTGAGACATGGTTGTGGTTGTGATCCTCCATCTCTGGACCCTCCAGACTCAGATAAAATGATGGAGGTGAGCTACAACACACTGAGTGGGACCCTGAGCATCATCCCAGACCAGGGCACCAACTTCCAAGTCCCAGGCCTCCAGGAGCCCAACACTTCCTGCTTCTTGGTCTTTGATGGTGTGGAACTCACTCAGGAGGGACTGAAAGACTGGCTCAGACTCTGTGTCAAGCAGGTATTTAGCCAATCTTGGTGTTTCCTCCGAATCCATTCAACAGTGATGCATGTTATGTTAGAATCATTCTGGTTACTTTCCTACTGTTTTTTTCTGTTATGCTGATTGATTGAATTCTGAATTTTATCACTTACGTCACTGTAGAGCTTGTTGTAGCTGTCCAGTACACAATCATCAGGCAAAACACACTCTCCAACAGTGGACCCGCATGCTTTTTCTATGCAACAACACTTTTACTACCATGGGACCTACCTAAATTTATTTTGCTACCTTAAATTTTTTGAAACCTGTTTTATATTTTAGTATTTGATATGCTGTTTTAACTGGCATGTGTTAGACTGTTGAAACACTCTACTACATTTAGTGCATATCAGATGATCTGTAAATATGACTGCCAACTGGGAAAAAAATATCATTTCAAGTTCCTGATGATAATCACTAGTAGAGCATTTATGAATTTTTTCCAATTTTTTCGGAAGTGTGTCAGCGCTTGTTGGCAGGCCATATGTTTAATATCAGAATAGAATATCAGGCATAGTTACACTAAAATAATCAACTGTAACAAAGAAAAATTAGAAATATCTTGTGTACTTCATTTATGGCTGATTTAAGTTACATAAATCCAGTTCTTTTTGGATATGAGCATTCTTAAAAGTAAAACAACAAAAGAGTGTTGTACTGTTGATGTGAACACAGCCAGTGCAGTAAGGAAATGTGTGGGCAATGCTAAAAAAGTATCAAATGGACAATTACAGCTGAAATGTTGTGATAATTGTTCAGTCGCAGTTATTTAAAGATGTGTAACTGCAGAGTGAGTGTTGTGCTGAAAGGGTGTGTTTTAAGTGCTTTTTGGGTTCAGCTGTCGGAGTGTGTTTGCCCTGTGGGTGTGCGTTAGACAGCAGCTCTCTCAGCGAAGTGAAGGTAAGTCAAGCTCTACAGTGAAGTAAATGATGACATTTTGAACACAATCAATCATCATAATGGCAAAAACTGGGAAAATAAGGCCCAAGTTGAAAATAACAAAATTATCCTTTAAGAATGCTGCCGTCAGTACTAAAAAACAAGGTGACATTCGACAAAACAATGCAGTTCACGTCAGTTTTCCTTAAAAAGGAGAAACAGGTATATTACCTGTGTTTAGAAAGCGCACCTCATACACTATAAAGCTCCTTCATAAAAGAAATGCTTTAGTGCTGCGCCCTATACAACAACTAAAAGTGATATCTCAAAGTAGAATTGAATATATAATATGAAACCATATCAAAAATTATACCCAACCACCACTGCTACAAAGCAGTTATGAAGGAAACGCTGACCTAGCCAGCTCATAATGGGCCAATGAGTCAGCCAGGTGCATGTTGTTAGACTGTACTGCAACTGTAAGACTGTGTCTCTGTTCTGGTGTTCACAGAAGGAGACAAAGAAGGCTAAGAAGACTAAAAATACACTCTCACCACAGGAAATCCAGAGCATACATGTGAGTGTTTCTGTTTAACTGTAGTTTGTGTTATTTTGGTCTTTAGGTGGATCTAGTATTCTTCTACAAAGGCCACAGTACGTACATTGTCAATAAATGCTATAGCAAGAGTGCCAAAAGTATGACACTCCCTTTTCAGTGTGTACATCAGGCCTGGGCATTTTATCATCTTCACTTGTTTGACTGATGTTTACAGCTGGTTAACTCTATTGTGTCTTTGTTTAGGTGACCAGGCACATGGACCCACTTCCACCAAACTACTTTTACAATGGTACTCTGTATGTTGATATCTTTGGAGAAAAAAGGATCTTCCATCCCAGTATCCTTTTCTTGATACATGTAGTCTAAATAATAACCTGGTTTTAAGCTTTATCTATCATTTAGACCTGGAAAAAGTTATGAATAATGCATACACAAAAGGTTTTGTGTAGAATATTGTTTTTATGTTCAAATATTTCAAACTTTACTTCCAGGCAAACGTGACATTTGGTTGATCTGATTAATTTTTTACAGAATAACAGCTCAAGTATTACTTATATAATACTAATAATAAGTAATAATAATAATAATAAAAAAATATAATACTTATTTTATAACCAAAAACCACACCAGGTACTGTACTTTGAAAGCCGTTATTAAGAATGAATCATGATGCTGGTCTCTCTACTATAGTGTGTGTTGACTGTGTTGTTGCTTACCTTACATAACCATCACTGTAGAAATGGATGAGTTTATTCAGGAGTACATTGCTGAGGCCAACAAAGAGATTGAGCTGTTCAACCACCAGTTGGATCTGCAGGAACAGCCTGACCTGTTTGATCCATAGTCTCTGTCTGTATGTCCTGTCCATCACTCTGTCTGTCTTAACTCTAAGGGAACCACTGTGGGAGGGACGCGGGTTGGGCGGTACTCTGCACTCCACTAGAACGGTTAATGTGTACTCACATCGCTGGCGCCTCCAGTTGCTGGCAGTCCATGCATTCTCTTTTTACAGAGTAACCTTGTTTTCTCGTTAAGCAGTAAGGAAAACTTGAGGGCAAATGAACTTTTGAATAATGACATCACTTATCAAAAGCCCGTAATGCAAAAGCATAGCTGTATGTTTGTCTACCACAGATGTGACACTTAGCAATCTAGTGAGCTAGCTATCAAATCTATCAGTCTAAAGCAGCAAGGCAACATGTTTGCTAGTGGTACTGTAAGCCTTTGAAGGAAAGTAGGTAACATGTTTTTCAAGAGATGAGGGTTCCTCACCTGACTACTGCTGCACCCAAACCAGAGCATGTTGTTGCAACACAATATTGTCTTTATACCAAAATCATGCAGCCACCAAGCCCGCTAGCTGTAAGACTTGCATGCTTGAGGGGCATTTCCTGCCCCACACTCCTACAGCTTGTGTGTTTCTGTTTATCACAGTTGGCCAATTAATGCCTCTATTTCTGGACAGGCGTGGAGAGCCGTGTGATTCTGGTGGGCTCCCTGGTGGGGTTTCTCAAGAATCGCTCCTGCTCTGTTGTCACCCAATCCATGGCCCACCTGTTAGCTTGTCGGCGTGCCACGCTGCAGCACAGCAAACGCTTGGCCATAGAGCTGTAAACATTGGACAGCCAGTTGGCTGACGCTAACTGATGAATGATGCCATCAATCACATAGCTATACACCATCCCAGTGCTTTATTTTAAGACTCCTAAAGTGAATCTAATGACAGCGCAATAAAGCAGACTTTGCTCCCCACAGGAGAGCACTCGTTGTAAAGCAGTCTCCACAGAATCACTAAGGCTGCATGTCCGCCAGGAAACTTTCTTTACAGCACTGGGTTTTGTTTGCTTCTTTCTGCAGAAACACTGTGCTGTTGTGTGCTCCCTACAGCACAGAGAGCTCAGTATGCCCTAGAGCTTGGTGCACAGAAGGTGAAGCTGAAAATATTAAAAATTAAAAATTTCCAACTTTTAGCAAAAGATTGCCTCACTTCAAGTGGGGTTTTAGTAGTCTCATAGCAATAGCAGGAGCCACCAGCAGCCTTTCCCACAAACATTTGTTTACTGCAGCTAACCAAAAATGAGGTACCAGAGAGAGAAGCTAAGATCCCTCATCAGCCTCTGTGCAGTCAGGTGTGGATCACTCATTTCACCATTTCTGTCAGCACTATGTGAGGTTTAATGCATTGCTCTGTTTAAATGAAAACATTCCCATGCACTTCAACCATTTTGTGGTCCACAGGTTTTGGGTAGGATTTGGAAAATGACAGGGGAAGCCTAAATGCGATTTACTATAGGCCCTTTCTGGGTACTTTTGACTTGTGTGTCACTTGGGTCCAGGCCTTTAGAGAATAGGGCAAGGTAAGGCTTTGTATTAGTGTTGTGATGTTGCAGAGTCACACTTGTAATAGAGTAGAATCGCTGCTATGTGCACTGTGTTCCTCTGCAACAGTAGTGCGGCAAACAGTAAACTGGGGTCTGGGGTTCTGTATGTATCTTACCTTCTGTATTCCTTCACAGGTCTAGAAATTCTTGAAATTAATAGAGTATTAATTTGACAACTTCTAGGCTGTGAATAATCTGCAAATTACATAAAGAGTGGGAAAAGCGTGGAGAAATTGTGTTGTTGTTAAGCCGTGTTACCTGCGACGACACATTTTATGTAGTTGTGGACCCACTGTAATTTTATGAGTTGTGATATCTGTTGGTGTAAGGAATACTCTTCATCTCCAGATTGATATGGCCTAGTTCGTTGGCCTAGAAAGTCATATTGATCAGCTATTATTAGCGTACACTGTAAAGCAGCCAAATATTGCAGAGTAAAAAGCATGGAAAAATTATGGTATCCTGAAATGGGAAATGTGTAGGAACCCTGCTGCTATCTGTGTGTCTTGATGGCTTTCATTCAACATGGGGTCAGCAGTGTAACAAATAAACACAAATGAGGAATTACTGGGGTGTATAGTTCTACAATAGTACTATATTGTACTATACTAGTACTATACTATAATATATTGACATTTTTGAATAATGTACCAAAAAGGTGCCCATACTGAGCTATGAGCTATATGAGGATTATATTGCCAAGAGAAGGAGGTTGTTTGTTTGACTGAAGAGAACTCCATAATTCCTCAGAGCTTATAAATACTTTTGATATATTCAAAGCAGAAATTGCATTGTATTTACCCCACCATTCTTCACATATTTGTCTATCAAGGCTTGCTGCAAGTGTGCAAAATGAGAATCAAAATTTCATGAATAACAGGCATAAAAGGAACTATAGCACTGCAGGTGAGCTGCATCACAATTAATGAGACAGGCAGAAAGCTATCGTTCCTAACAATCCCAAAATTTTCCTAAACTCCCACACTGACACTGCTGGCCCCATCCGTCCTCTCAGTAGAGCCTACATTGATCTGACCAAGCCATACCCCTCTGATAAATGTGCCACTGTCTTTTAAAATAATAACATGATGTATAGAAAAAGAACTAACATCACAATGAAGTATTTCTCTAACACGTTTTACACTGGCATGTTCCAGATACCCAGCAAAAGAGGGGTTTACTTGGAGAGGAGGAGCTTCTCACAACCCTCCAGATCCAAGTTGCTCATTAACCCCTCTCACACAATCCTCCTTAACTCTATAAAAGAAGTGCAATTGTACCTTGTGTTTTTTCATATGTTGCTCTTACAGTACCCTCAGATGACTCTTTAAGGACAATGCTGAGGAAACAAATGAGCTGCTAAATTCTTTGTCTCTCACAGCTTGTGTGCTGCGGTCTGATGGACTCTCCCTTTGAGTGCCTGTCGCTCTCATAAAATGATGAAGAGTCTCGGTTATAGTTAAGGGTTTATTCCAAAATGAGATGCCACTTGAAAAAAAAGTGATACCTGCACTTACAAAATGACCAACGGCATAAAATGCAAACAGATTATGGAGCTTTTTGGTGAAGTAGGATAAAATGCAACTTAAATCCTTTGTTGACAAAATGATTACTCTTGTACAGGCTGGATCCACTGTTTAGCATTTCAAAGATGAACTCTTGAAGCCTTCTGTTTTGAGCAACAGTTGCTGTCATTTTGTAGTTATGTAATACCACAGAGACTTATCTTGACTGACAGTGAAATAGTTGTGAGGCTGATGTATACGAGACTGAAAGTGCCGTCTATGGGACCTGTTACGCATGTCAAACAGCATTGGAACTGATCCACTAATTGGTCTAGAGATCAAGATGAAGCTGTCCTTAAATAGTCAAGAGGGTTATGTAAGATGTTTATGATATTCAGATCCAATTACCATTAACATTAGTTGCACATATACACTACTACTATTACTACTACAAGTACGTCTACACTATTTTGCATGTGTAAAGATGTCATGTGAATATGATAGCGTATATATTCTGAAAAAATTGCCTTTCACCAAACTGGTACAATAAAGAGAAAAGAATCACATTTATTTTACATATCTGGTAAGAATTTGAATTACCTCGATACGACGCATAGTATTTTTGTAAGACTGTGAATTGAACCTAATACATGCAAACTAGTAACATGTTTCTTCTCGCACAAGCTACAAAAAGCAAAAGCAGATGCAGTTAAGAAAAAAAAAAAAAAACTCAGAGAGAATCTGATCAGTTGGGAGACGTCAGGTTCTCAGATCCAGTAGTGCCTTGGCTGTGGCTAAGAAAAGCAGAGATTAAAGCTGCGCTCAGAGCCCCATCCCTCTCCCTGCCAGGGGGGGAGGGTGGGTTGTCAGGCAAGGATCCGTCCTTAAACAGTGTTGGTGAAAGGAATCCATGGAATCGTTATTTAAAGCAATGTGTTTTACGAAACCAGAGGGCGAAGTAGGCTAAGGTCATACAGGGGAGGCCATTGGAGGGCTCAGGACGATTCAGGTGTTCAAACAAACTAACCAAAAATCGGTAGGGTGTTACGGCTGGGTGGCGATGGAGATTGTTCCAATAAGCATACCAGTTGGATTCTTAATATTTGATACTGATTCTGCAGCATTACATCTCTCGCTCACCCTTTGCTAAATACAAGCTCTTTTCATGACGTAATAGAGCAAATGATTTTATATGTAACAGGCCAGAGTCAGCTGCTTTCTTCAATACAAATGCCCATGTAGTAGAGGAGAGGTTGAACCACACATCAACTGAAAAACATTTTGAAGCCTTTCAGAGCACTTAGTTTTTGATCCCTTAAAGTCAGTATCAATATTAAAAATCAGTATGGTATTAATAGGACAAATTATTGATACCCAGCCCAGAGTGGGACAAGAAACTGTTTATCAGTGGAGTTTGGAGACTGATGTGAAATGATTATGTTTGTGGCTAAAGTTGGGTGACCCTTACTTATTGCACATTGGGGGCCCAAGGAGCCCTCCATAAATCTCTTACTGTAACTCCTATTTAGCTCTCTGGCAATGCAGACTAAGCACCCTGTTGTCTTCATCCTGTATGTGGATGCTAGCAGTTTTGTAGCTGAAGTTATAGGACAAAAACAAAGTTTGGTGTTTATTGATTTTTATATGGGAGAAAATGTGATGTTCCTGTACTGCAATGTGATAATGCAGTGAGTATTTTTTTTGTCTTTTGTTCTTTCCAGTTTTGAAAATTGGCTCCACAATTCAAAAGGGCCAAAAAGTTGGAATGTATGCACTTTTTGATGAAATGGATATTTTTCATGGTATTTTTATGCTGTAATGAAGAAGGGCGCCTTGGAAATGGATTTTTAAACGACCAAATATTTCTCAGGCCTCAGGGGGCTGTTGATACTAATTGTTTTGGCTATTCTGTCCTTTAGAGTTTAAAAGGGAATCACAGGATCCTCCGCCCCGACAGTCCTCACAGAAAGTGCGAGGTATTTGCTCAGGTATACTGATTTCCATGCCTGAGATCGCAGATTCGCCCTATCAAACTAAACCACTGTAACAGAAGATGGGGGTGAAATTGTGGTTAATATTTTCTGTCCATGCCCACATACAAGTTGGACACAGCCTAGTATAAAAAAGGATGTTGTCAAGGAACAGTAACGATTTAAGTCGGGAGGTGTTTCATGTGACGATGGTACGATTAGATTTGGGAAAAAGCAAAGGGCTAATTTCTTCTCCCCTGTCTGCAAGACGTCTAAATTGACATGAAAAAATAACTTCATTTGGTCTCTCTTTTGAAAAGCATTAAGAAAAAATGCTCAGCTTCAAAAGTGCCAAACCAACATCCATATTTTGTTTTTGAGGTTGATGTTCAGAGAAAGTGAGTGAAATTGAATTGCGTTTGCACAAAACTACTGTAACTTTTGTTTTTTCCTGTGACTGATGCTTTTATAATCTAACTGTTGTATTTATTGCACCACGTAATCCATTAAATATTTATATGGTTAATCAATGCTTGTTCATTTCTCAATCATTTTAAGCTACTCAGCCCTTAATGAAATCAGTCAAACCTGATTTAAATTGAAGTTAAAGGCAGTACATTTTGATTATGTAATAACTCAGTTGCTTCCATGTCAGCAGCCACACATCCAGCCAATTCAGATTGTGTGCTCAGCATAGTAGTGGATTTGTCACTTGGTGAGACGACATGAATTCGCTCAGCACATCCAAACCCCGTATCAGCACCAAGTGAGGTGGAGAGCTCTCTGTTATGGGGATTGGAAGAGATAGACTAAACATGAAATGTCTGTGGGTGTGGGCGAATGTTTGTGAGAATGTGCCTGCGTGCATGTGTGTTTGTGTATTTTGTGTCTCTTTGAGCTGTTGTGCAATTACCAACACACCTTGGTAAAGAGAACAGGCAGCTGACATAAAGCCGAGAGAATGTGTGCTACAGGCATTCCTTTCTTCATGCTGTGTATGTGTGTTTGTGTGTGTGTTTTTTTTTTTTTTTTTTTAAGAAAGTAGGAGAGGCTGTGTGTGTCCTTGTATTGTTGCCAGGCAGATACAATCCTCTACATGGCTAACGTCTGACATCAGCGCTTCCTGGCCTCTCTTGCGCCACCACCGTGCCGCCAGCTTCTCCCCAGCGACTCAAGGCAAGCCCCCCCCACACCCAACACCACCCTCTTCAACACACTCAACGCACTTCAAACACACTCATACAGTATCGCTTTGACCATTACCCACCCTCCCTCCTCCCCACCCCTCTATTGTTGTATTTTTACTGAGGCAGTGAGCCGAGGCTATTTGTGGGCTATTATGACAGCCACATGTAAACACTCATCACTCTCACTGGCGTCTGCCAAAGCCGAGCGGAGTGGGCCCAGGTCACTTAAACAATGGTGCACTGTGAGCACTGCTGGATTTGTTCAGTTTTAACAAGTGGCGCTGTGGGGGAGTTCTCCGTCACCTTTTCCTTAAAACATGCAGCTGAAAAGGGGATATCTTGCCTGTTTTGGAGGGGTGGACGTGGGGAGTGTCATCAGCTTTCACCTCGGATTAAATCGTCCCCCCCTGGACGTGAGTGCCTCCAGCTGCTTGGGGCTGCTGGCTTGAATTCCCATTGTTCTCTATGACCTGCAGTCCTGTAGGCTTTGAAACATATTCAGCACTAGAACTCAAGTTTAACAGGTTTTATAGATATATGTTTGGTGGACCCAGTTATTTTGCTGGATATTTTGACCCACTCCAACTTTGGCATCCTTAACTACAACGGACACTTTAAATGTCTCAGTATCCCCGCTAAGTTCTGTTAATATTACCTGTGGAGACTGAAGTTCTTTTATTTTACAGCCTTATTTTACACCCTTTATCATGCTGCCTTACCTTTACTGTTAAAAGAGTCACCCAGATTTAGATGAGTTTTTCACAGTATGTTTTTTATTGCACTCTTTTGTTAAACAATCCTCGCATAATGCAGCCTTAGCTCTTCATAACATCAAATGATTATTCACAAATCCATAGGAAAAATCTCTAGGAGCATTACAAGACGGCTGAGCACCATTGTCTTACCTGAAAAGTGTTATTTTTTTTCTTTTTCATCTTTTTTTTTAAGCAAAAAAGAAACCCTCTATATTGAACATCTTACCTGCATGCTACCTGGATCAAACAGTAGCTGTAAATAATCCTAAGAGCTTTTCTGGTCATGCTTGGAGTGCCACATAGTCGGGGTTTGCTACATACATCGCTACATCTAGCACTGCGAGTGCTAGAAAGTTTTGGCAGTCGCAGGAAAGTATCTCAGAATCATTTGGCTTTTTCATCACACTCCCTGAAGACAGTCCAGCTTTTGGCTTCGTAGTTTATACCACCTGCATTGTTTTGGTTATGATGGTTAAAGCTCACACTAGGGGTTACCTGTAAATATCTTTCAACCCCAGTCTGATTTGCAATAGCCCATATCAAAAGCTCTGTAGACTCACTTATCCATCTATCTTCCATCTGGTTCTTAGCCAACCATCTGATTTCACACTTCTTTCTCCAACTGCTTGACATCAAAGGTCATCATAACAGCCATGTCGCTGGATTCCCCCGAGGCAGCAGCCAGTTTCAGTTGTTGGAGGCTGCTCCCAGTGAACACGTCCCCCTCCCACACTCTACTCTTATTCAGCTTCAGGTCGGTCCGTGTTTCCCCCACCACGCTCACCTTCTGGACTCCAGGGACCCTCACCCTGAAGCGCACCCAGGATAGGGGCTCCAGCAAGCCCACACGGGGCTCAAAGAGCACGCAGCCTTTCCTCCAGGCTGAGTAGGCACAGGGGAACGGCGGCCCTGGCTGATCACAGCTGTTCCTCAAAATGAAGTCACACATGGGGTTGAAATCTCCACCCGGGGTTGTCCTGGCATACAGGCCTAGCCGATACACGCCGGCATCAGGCAGGCTGATGCTCACTGTCACCTTGCTGTCGGTGTACGTGCAGAACAGATGACGTGCAAGAGGGTGAGATGCCGTTTTGTTCTCTTCCCTGCTGAGCACAGTGTGAAGCTCCAGGTCTCGCTGGTTGTGGAAGGTAATATTACACTTGCCTTGCTGCGTGCTCACCAGCGCCGTCGTATGGCTGAATTTGGACAGCCCCGCCTCCGATGTGCGGATCCCCGGGCCACACGCCGAGCTCAGGTTGGGTGGAAACAGCTCATTTAGACCAACAACCTTCCCTTTGCAGTGCAACAGGAAGTTGGCAACATTCTGAAACTTGACGTCCGGCTTGTCGTAGTCCCGTACAAACACTGACAGGCGGTAGAAGCCGCGCAAGGGGCAGAGCACGTGGCAGGTCAGGAGGTCCGGTTGCATCTGAGTGACGACGCAGCGCTTGGCTACAGCTGCGTCTAACCCCGGGTGGGCCAGCTCACACAGCACCATCAGAGGCCTGGATGTCTTCAAGCCCAGCTCAAAGGCACCTGCCTCCAGCTTGGCCACCTCGCTGCCCTGGCTGCTTCCCGCCACCCCTAAGGAAGCCGCGATAGGTTGCAGCCCCCAAGACAGGAAGGGGTTCTCAGGGATCTCCTCTGTGGCCCTGGGCGTTGGACATTCGACTGTGAAGGAACACACCCAGCTCAGAGGTGTGGTGGCCATTTCAGGTCTGGCAAACACCTTGACGTCATAAGTGCCGCTTGCAGGGGGCAGGAGCTGCAGCTTCATGCTTCGGTGTGAGACTGTTAGCAGGCCGGAGGAGGAGTTACTCGTCTCTTTTTGCTCTGAAGCTCCAGAGTGGAGGAGATCCTGATGCTGGGTGATCTCATAGGCAAAAGTGACAGGCCTGGAGAAGCCGATAGACACATTGGCCTCTCCATCATCTGAGGAAGAAATCATTCAGTGAAACCATTTCTCCTCCATTTGAAAGGGAGTGAAAAGAGAGTGAGCATAGACTGCAGGGAATGATACAGGAAAGACTGATTGATGCACAAAGACATCAATCTGAATATAAGGCTGTTATATTTAACTTAAAAAATGTATTTATTTGAAGATCAGAGGTATTGAAGTGACCATAGCAGTGATGAGACGTCACACACTATGAATTACCGAAGGGCAGTGGCACTGCTTAGTTATCACAGGTTAGATGCCCAGCAGGCCCAAATGTGTTAACCTCTACTCAGGTGTCCTTGTGCAATACCTTCTTGCATGTGAGACTTACATGCATGTGTGAGAACTTGAAAATGTCATACTTGTACTTTCATATGATGAGGGAAGTCATATGGACACCTGAAAGAAATTTAAAAAACAAAACAAAACAAAAAAAAACAACAGAATTGAGTGTCATACCTGTGACCATGTAATAGTGATGAGGCTGAATAAGTTTGAGCCCCATGGTGTGGAAGGCTGATGTCTTGAAGACCATCCTCTCAAACTCTTCTAAGGGGATGGGGGTGTCCAGGAGCTGCCATTTCTCCTCATCAGGGAAGTGTGTGTTGATGAAGTCCTCCGGGTCCGTTAGGAAATAGAAATCATCGAACCTTGTCGGAAATAGATGGAGACACCAGTGTGGTTTGAGACTCAACTCGCTGCTTGTTTCTGTTGTATTAAAGCACATGAGCAAATTGGAAACATGCCGGTTTTGTCAAACTTTTTTCAGGATATGCCAAAGTGCTTTCATGGAATGACTTAGTTAATAATTTAGGTACTATGTGCATTTTTTCACTTGGATATGATTGACATGAATAAAGAAGATTCAGGAGGTAACACAATGATTTCCTGTTTTTTCCACAAGTTGTGGGATGATTTAATAATAATGTTTGTCCTTTAGAGTCAAAGATGACCATGACTTCATGACATCACACACTGAGAACCTGCATTGCTTTACACAGATATATAGTTGGCCAAGGGGGGATCCCACTTCATCATTTTAGTAAAGTGACACCTACTTACACAAGACTTGAGGGACTGCAGAATCACTCCCAAGAACCTCTAAAACACAGATCTCTCAGGAGGGATTCTCCAGTCCCTCATCATTTTTCGTACCTTTTAACAAAACTTTTATGATCCATGTCCACTCGGCCGGCTCCCCAACAAGCGTCCATCAGGAACCACTGTCCTCCCAGCAGCACGGCGTTCCACATGTGGTCAGACCTGACGTTCTGGAGGCTCTGGCCTTGGCGGTGGCCGATGCCTTTACTGTGGCCTGGAACTTCCTGGCACTCGATGCCCACCTCTCTGTAGGAACAGCCCAAACAGAGCACATTCACCGCCTTTTGTTTGGCCTCCAGTATCCTTAATCTCAAGTTTGAGTTTGCCTTTTTGTAAGCCTCGAGCTCATTTGATTCAGTGACTGCATTTATAATACAAATGTCCAACTTGACCTTGAGATCAAGGTTACAGGATGCAGAGTAAAAGCGATGAATGCGAACGTAACGGGCCTAAGTACATGAATAGAGCAATATCCTGCTCTGTTTTCTGAGTGTACACTGAAGCCAAGAATAAGATTAGCCTTTGAGTTCAATAATTTAATCATGAGCATAGTTCAAAAAAAAAAAAAAAAAAAAAATGTTTTGTGCTGTTTGTCCTTGAGATATGTGTGACTAATGTGTTTGGCGTGATCAACTCTAAAGATGCAGATCTCAATGATATATCTCTGTAAAAGAATTATGTTTCAGTAAGACACTATTTACTTGACATTGCAAGTGCAAATACAGATGTTTGGACTATATTTACCAAATTACCACAAGTTCCGGTGAAAAATGCATCTTGTGAAGTGTTGTAAATATTGTCACTTAAATAGGTTACTCAGCTTTCACATGTTTTTCATTTTATTGTTTTAACTGATGTTTTATTGTGTTATTGATGATTTTATTGTTGATCTTTTGCTGTTTAAGTATGATGTTATTTGCTGCTGTTGTTACTAATATGTTTTATTGCTTTGGTACATTTTTGTTGCATTTTATTGTTTTTATATATAGTTTTGTATTATGTCTTGCTTTGTGTAATCAGGGCTTCCTTGAAAAAGAGAGCCTGCTCTCAAGGGCCACCACTGATTAAATAAAGGTTTGATGATGATGATGAAGGCTTAGACTCTAAGGAAGAAGCAGGCGTTGTGTGCGCTTCCAGCCCATAAAAGACGGGGCAAGGGTCAGTTTATTTGGTTTTCTGAATTCAGAATTGTAATTCACAGCAACAGAGCTTCATTCTCAGCCGTTTTCCATAAGCTGTTTATGATCTTCGTTTTGGGGCTGGGGATATCAAGATGTTTGAGCTGGGGAAAATAAAACACCTGAATGAACAGTTGTGTTTACCTGCACATTTCCAGGCAGAGGCTGGAGTAGCCACAGCAAACCCCCCGGCCGGCTGCTATCACCTCCTCCGGGGAGCAGAGCTTCTGTGACTGGCCCAGGTACCCGCTCACATCGTACTCTGCATGGAAACACCGCCGGTTTCAATCCAGAAAATTCAAATGAAGGCACATTTGGATCCAAAATGTACATCTCAAACCCTGAACTGTCATATTATCATAAAAATTATTATTCAAAGTATTAGGATTAATATATATGAAAGTAACGAACTGACAAATTAGCTGATAGGTGATTAAGAAAAGAATAAGAGAAGAAATTATCAAATTTTTATTAAATACTAAAGATTAAGTTTGGATTTTTGATGGCCGTGTTGTGCGTTGGTTGGTCTGTCTGTCCGTCCTGTACGCCAGGGGAACATATATTGAGGATGTTGGGTGAAATCTGATGAGAACATTGATGCTCCTTAGAGAATGAACCCTGTTATTTTGGATTGATCTCATTTCATTTCCTCTAGCACCACCCTCAGACCAGAATGTTAAACTTGTTTTCTCAGAACCTCTTGGGCGAACTGTCATGAAATTGAATGAGCACATTCATGCTCTCCAGAGGATCGACCCTTTCCGTTTTGGTGGCATGGTGACCTTTCCTGTAGCGCCACCATCAGCCCAAAATGTAAAATTGTCTCTGTAAGTTTCATTCCTCCGACATGCAACAAGCCAGTACCAGTGGTAGAGGACCGGCACTTGTTTTTTTTTTTTTTTTTTTTAAATGACATTTTCATTTATTATACACTTGTTTCAGGGTGTTTGGTACATTATTATATTTCCTTAACTACAGTTCAGTAAAACACCAACCGATGTTATGGCACAGCCAGACCCAAATGGCACGAAGTCTCTCCAGTTCATTTCTGGCACCCTGTGTGATGCTCTGCGCTATCGTCTTCACGGCAAACACGCGCTTTTCCCTCAGCTGCAACACACACACACACACACATACAGAGCATACTGTGAGATTAAAAAATGGATGCATATAAAAAAACTTACTTTGATGTGAGAATCAATCATCCTCTGGGCCATGTTTTCCACTGCCTACTACAGATAGCACTGCAAAAATAAGTTCTAGCACATCACACGAGATCAGCTGAAAACCTGCTTTAGCTTGTTCATTAAACCAGCATCATGTACACTGCAAATGCGTTTTGAGTTTGGGATTTTTAGGTTACATCTGTGGATCAACTCTGATATGCTTCATTAAAGTTTTCAGACAGGAAAATCCGTTACTTCCTATGTGATTAGTATTTTTAGCCTGTCTTTACACCTTCACCTGAATGTAACTTGAGCTTTTATAGCTGTGTTTGCAGAATTACATTATATAAGTCGCTCATTTTTCATCAAATCATCTGATACAGCTTCAGAATTTTAAAAATCCCAATGTCATTCTGCAAACTTTTGCCTCGGTTTTTAAGTAAACATATTTTTTTTCCCCCCGTGATCTTACAGTGGCATCCTGTTCGCCGGCATCTTTCAGTATCATCCTGTCAACTGAACAAATCCGGTGACACTCCGTGTTCAAGGTCGTGAGTGCTGCCTCGCTGCTCCTTGTTATGGTTTCAGTGCAGTAGATGAGTAGATGTTATCATCGCTCACTGTTTTGCCTGCAGGGCTCAGGAACACTCAGACCCTCCTCTGTTGTGACTGTGCCTCTGTTGCCACAAATGCTCTTATTTGGCTTTGGCTCCGTTTTAACCCGATGCAGTGTCCTCTTACTTTGGCAACCCCCCCCCTCCAACTCCTACTGGCAAACACCCCCTAAGAATAGGCCTGTGCAGCTCGCTGGAATTGAAAACTTTGTTCTAGATCATATGCACGTGTTTGCATGTGTTACAAGGGAGTAACTCAAATGTGCAAATTGGTGTTTGTGTGTATCTCTACAAATGGCACTAACACTGTGAAGGTCGAGGCTTTCATTCCCTGCATATGTATCAATGCATAGAGGATGGCACAAAATGCCAGCACTAGGAGTTAAATTACTACTGGAAATTTGTGTTTGCCCAGTCATCTTATACAATATGTTATGTTATGTTATGTTATGCAATGTGTGAATGTCCTTCACCTCTGCCCCTGTCCTGATGGTGTGTGTGTCCACCCTGTGGAAAACCTCAGAGCTGGAGAACAGGTCCTTTTGACGCTTCCTCTTCCCCGCTGCAGCACACAGTCCTGCCCTCTGCCCCGGTTGTGGTTTAGGTTTTAGGTGCCTCTCCTCCTCCGTCTCCTTCCTCACTGTGCTCTTCTTCACCACGGCGATGGTTCTGGCCGCGCTCTCACAGGAGAGCTGCCTCTTGGCTGCAGGACGCTGGTCCTCAGTCTCAGCCGTCAGCTTGTCAA